>NW_009734628.1:0-39107 GCF_000703405.1 Apaloderma vittatum | reverse complement strand
CCTGCCCTTTTTGAAGACTGGAGTGACATTTTGTTTATGTTATTATTAAGCAAAGCACAGCTTTTACACCTTCAGTCCTGTCCTTCAAGCTGTTCCCCTTACATGTAAGGTACTGGTGTAAGTTAATTCTGTCAGCTCCATAGTCTTCAGGTAACATTTTCCAGCAAGAGAGCCTTCCAATTTCTTTCTCATTTGTGGTTCTTCCTTAAAAAGTAAAAGGAGTAATGTCAAATACCCAAAAGATTTTGGAAAGTGACAAGTTTACTGTCAGTTGGAAGGATGCTGACTTTTGTATTAAATATATGCAATATTTCTTTTACATTCTTGTGACAATTTAATCTTCTACTTTAAGCTGGAAAAGATTTGTTCTGAAGTGTTCGCTTTTAAACAGAACTGTCATCATACCGTGTTGTCAGCAAAATGCCATTACTGTTTTTTATTAAACATAAAGACCATTTCCTAATGTGTTTAATATTTTTTTGTTATTAAGTGTAAACAGGTTGCACAAGCTAATATTACCTAGTTTTGATCATGGAAAAATATCATGCAGTACAAGGATTAGATAGGAGCCCAAGTGTAACTCAGTCATTCCTTTTGACATCCCGTCAATAGGAATACTTCGTAGTGGATTATGCTTTAAGACTTTCAATGAGCAGATGCTATTTTAAGGAGCTTTCTTGTCATAAAACATCATGGGGGTTTACAGAATCCTGTAGCTGATTCAGCTTATTAATTTAAATAAGATCCGTTTCATTACAGTTTTATGATGTTCATCATTAAGGCTTTTATTCTTGCTGCTTGTATCCTAACAACATGGTTGAAGATAGACCACCAGTGCATAAGCAAATGTGATATGGTATCGTATTTCTGAGCCATCTGTCACACTGGTGCCTGGAAGATGTAGTGATCAGCCATCCTCCAGGAGCCCATGGGAAGTGATGGAGTGAACTTCCACATCTTGCTGGTCAGACAGCAGCAGCATCGAAACCATCTGTGCTGACACAAATTTGGCTGCCGAGGTGCAGACACAAAAGACTGAATAGTCACATATGGTGCAGGATTGGAGGTCAGGCCCCACACGTTGGACCTTGATGAGTGAAGTTACAGCACATCACATACACAGGGGGCGGGTGTTGCTGCTATGATATAGTAGTACAGCGATCACAGACCTCCTCTCAGTTTTGAAAACTCTTTTGATCAGCTCTCTAAACCAGCCTTTCTCACAAGCATCTGAAGTTGGAAAAAGTTAATCATTAGCTAGATTGTCTGTGAGAGCTTGTTTGAGGATGTCCGAGCGTCACAGAAACACGCTTCTCTGATAGATGCATCCTCAGCAATCTCTTCCCTTTTCCCCCATAAGTGTACTCTTGATAATCTTAAGCAGTAGCAGCTGGTTTCATGAACGTAACATCTTCGCGTTGGCACAGCCGTAGCCCTCAGTTAAGCTGCCCCTACTCCAGTGTTGTCTTTGGGAGAAAATAGACTCATTCCCTTCCTGCCACTGGCTCCTACAGGTATATAATTAACTTCTTGCCTATATCAGTGATACATTTATTACTCTCCTGTCTTGTCCTGCTACTCAGCTCATTGATTAAAGTAAAAAGCAAAACTCCACCTGTCTGCTGCTCCAGGGTAGAGACATGAATGAGGTTAATGTTACGTGTCTGAGATGAGGAGCCCTTATGGGGCTGTAGGAGAGATTCTTACTTGGACAGGCACATAAACTGAGCCATAATCTATCCTTAGAGCAAAGAGTGTCTTGGGAAATTAGATCAGTCTGAATACTGAAAGGGTTTAGGTATATATTCTGTGTTTTCTTTCAAATGGATCAGCAGATTTTTTTTATTTGGGTCTGTATTTCCAGGACAGTGTTATTGATTTTATTCGTTCCGCTGTTACTCTCTGGCTTAGAGATGAAGAGGTGTGAAGTCTAATAACATGCGCTTTTCTGTTGTATATGGCAGTTAACTCCTTTTCAAAATGCGTGATATATTGCCTCCTCCACTCATTCAGACTCAGGTGAATGACACGTAAGGAGAGGTCTTTCGGGATTAAAGGTCTTTGAACTCATTTATGGTAGCCATCATTCCTGTTTATGACACTGTTCTCACAGTGAATTCAGGATAGCACGACTGTGATGTTAACAACATAGATTAATAAAACATTTTTATAAAGCCCTATCCTTTGGAAGAGGGATGATTTTTTTTTTAAGTAGATTAAAAGGCTTAATTGTGTGTTTCATGGTATAGCCTGTACAGGACTGAAGGCAGCTCTGGTATATATGGGAGCACTGTGCAGTGGATAACTGGTATTGCATTATGTAATGCAGGCATTATATAATGAAGGGCTGGCAGTCCCTAGAGTGTCCTTCTCTTGGTAGATCTACAGTTGTCCTCTGCCTTGCTGAAATATTAAGGAAACTAGTTCTTTTTTTTTTTGTCTATAATTTATTTTCAAGATAAAACCATCATAACGCACTGTGGACGCAGCATTTGTTTTACTTAGTTTTTCTCAGTCTGCTAGGAATCCATTGACATTAGCAGTTTTCAGAAAAGAAAAAAAGCAAACCATAACACAACATTGTTTTTTAATCTTGGTGAATACCTTTCCCTAGTTCCTGAAAAGGAGTGAAGATGTTGTAATAGGGACAGTTTATTTTTCACAAAGTATGTACACCTTTCTTTAACTATTAAAAAGTATGTGTATCATTCTTCTCCACATAAGAACTTTTCCAGATGTTTGAGGAGGGGCATCAAACAGCCAAAGCCTCTGTAATCCGTGGTCACTTTTGTAAATCGTGGCCACAGTACATCGCATAGATCTAAGCAACAAATTGGGGAAGTAAATGTAGCTCTAAATGATTAAGAGATATTTTTTATATTGCTGCTCAGGGAAGTAAATAGACACTAAGGTGTCTATGTGCAATCTATACTTTCTGTTCTTAGATTCTGTTTCTTTAATTCTTGCATGTTCCTGGAAAGCATCTTACTTTACCAAACATGCCATAGGAAGCATTCACATATCCCAAAGGCAAATTAAAATCTATCGCCTGACAGTGTGATACATCCCAAGTGACATTTGTTCCTGCCAAACCTTGTTGTTGTTAGCCCCAAGGCATACTTTTTCAATGTAGTTTTAATTTGCTACAGTTGACAGTTCGTGAATTTTTTTCTAGAGTGGTTCTATATGCATAGACAAAACATGCCTTCTGTTGCTTGTTACAGAATGAATACTTGTATGAAGGTGTTGATGCAAGAGTTATAGAATATGAAGACAACAGGCCCCTCTTAGATATGTTCCTGCAGAAACCGATGGGTTTATTGTCGCTGCTGGATGAAGAAAGTCGATTCCCACAAGCAACAGATCAGACACTTGTAGGTAAGTATATGGTTTATTTCACAGTTTTGCAGGATGTCTCCCTATTAGATTTCTGTTTGGTGTGTCCAGTTGAGTCTAGTTACGTTTTCAGTGAACCCACATTCCAATGTCACAGTATGTTTAAGGCAGGGAGGCATGCAGGGATGGATGTGTCTTTGAAGTTGATAGAGCATCATCAAGAGTGCAAATGAACCGAAGCTGATGATCCAGCTTTTTAATTCTTCTGCCTTCAGGAATTTTTCATTACGGGGCTTGAAAGATAAAGATCAAGCTGAGTTAAAACTCTAGGTTCATATGCCAACAACACTGTTTTCAAAGCTGAGTCATGTTCAGCTCTGACGTTTTTGATGAGCTGTATCTGAACAAGAATTTTAGTACTTTTTAAGGGTAATGGCTGCAAACCTGCCTCAGTGTCTTTCAGCAATTTATGCTTCCTGATCTCTTCTATTCAGAAATCAAAATTAAAACACCTAAATATGTTGCAATTCAGATCCTGAATGTTTTAGTTGCAGTTGATTTACTTATTTCGGTGAGGTTTGTGTGCAGATAAATACTTAGTTTACTCATTTTTGAATGTGCAAAGTGTCAGATGAGAGTGTTGACCAACACCCTAGTAAAATCCAGTAACAATGGCCATGCTAAAGCAATTATATGAATTTGTTATCTTTCTATTCTCATACTTTTTAATCTACAGTACAGAGGCCCCCAGTCAGTTGGTAAATGTTTCCTCACAATTCCCCAAGGAATCCTTAGGAAGGATTACTACACTGTTTCATATATGAAGATCAAAAGCTTAAAAGACAAGTGATTTTCTGAGGTCACAGAGAAAAAAAAATGGTACAAAGTTAAGTACCTGATTCAAGGGCTCCCATATTCTCTATCCAATGCCTTTTGTTACAATACCATTATAGTATCTTTGTCCTTAAAAACCTGAGTCTGTTTTATGCTTCTGTGTTGTCTGAGAAGTCAGGCAATATTCTCAGAGATATTCAACTTCAGAAAATAATTATTGTACAGCGATGCCGGTAAGATAAGCTATGTGTTTCCTTTCAGAAAAATTCGAAGATAATTTGAAGTCAAAATATTTTTGGAGACCCAAAAGAGTAGATCTGACCTTTGGGATTTATCATTATGCAGGAAAGGTAAGAGACCTAATGATATGCGTTGGGGATTGTGGAATGGCTGGGCTGGAAGGAAACAGAGAAAAGGTCAGCCGGGCTGTTTTTCAACCTTCATCTGTTCAGGCCTGACTTGAAAATGTTGTCAGTGCCTTACACATAAAAAGTATATTGAAAAGTTATTTTCTCTCATAAAAAAATAGCAATAGTAGGAGTGTATTTTTCTTAAATGTCACCAGGTAAAGGAACTGACTCTATTACAGAAGAACCAAAACCCTTATGTAATGCAACTGAGTGCTCTTTCCATTAGTTCCTCAAAGCCCTGTGCTATGCCTGTTCCCACTGTTTTGAGTCAGGATCCAGCTACATTCTTTCTACTACCTCCTACACCCTATCAGACTTACTTAGTTCTGTACTTTGTCGTCTGCCAGATAGATAGGGCAGGCTCTGCTTTCTCCTTCATTTGGTGAGCAGCGTCTTGCCCTCCTGTACAAGGTGACTTACTGTACTTGCCTTTCAAACTCAGGAGGAGTTGCTGACACATTGCAGCAAGATGCCACTGGTCACCTGAACCTTGCCTTGTGAAAGCAGGAGCTCGCACCTCCTTTTGAGCTCTTTTACAGGGTATGGAGTGGGCATTACTGTCTCACATAGGAAACTATGTTGGATCTGTGCAGTGCTGGAGCAGCTGCCCTGGAAAGAGCCAACATACTGCCCGTCAGCTGATGGAAGATAACTTGCCCCTTGTGTAAGACAGCCAGCTACAAACGGTCTGCATAACTCCTCTGAACCTCATCTCCAGCTGAATTACACTTGATTGGAATTTCCTGTTTCAGTGCTGAGGAGGAGAGCCAGCTCTCCTTGTACCATTCCAGATTTTTTTCTAAATTAAATATGCCCATATCTTCTACCCTTCTTCGCAGGTCAGGTTTTCTTGTGGATCCTTTACAGCATCATTGAGATAGAGCTCTGGAGGTTCATTCTGAGTTAGGTACACCATTCCTGGAATTTTTAGAGAGATTTCAATTGCTAGTATGCAGTTTGTGATTTTGCAAATTTCCTCTACAATTAATAGAGTTCTCTAGGAAGAGTGGCAAGTCCTGGGTCCAGAATGGAACAGAAAGATTGTATAGTAATATGGGTAATCCTGTGTGATATGGTTGAAAACAAGTGCATTGCTAATTGTGCATTTACACATGCACTGGTGTAAGGGAGGACTACAATACACTTGTCCTAGTGATAAGTCTGCACTGGCTAAAACTAGTACTAGCGTATCGGCATTAGGGAAAAGAAATGCCTCAAGCTGCTTTGGAATGATGGATTTAGTTTTAGTGATCTGCATCACAATGATTCTTGGTAAGGAAAAGTTAGAGCTTTCAGTAATCAAAAGAAATGTTAAGCAAGAGCCAGTCTGATGGCTGAAAAACTATTTGTATATCTTGGTATACTAAAAGCCACATGCCAAAGTGTTTAAATATACAATTACTTCTCAGAATCCCAGAAGATGCATAAATGCACTTTTTAAACAGGTTCTATATAACGCAAGCGGATTTCTAGCCAAAAATAGAGATACTCTGCCAGCTGATATTGTGCTGCTACTGCGATCATCTGAAAATAATCTGACGCGACAGTTGGTAACCCATCCTCTTACAAAAACAGGTATTGCTATTGTGGTAATCTTCACATTCTCTAGCCTTCATGATGACCACTTCTAGGTTTCATATGACCATTTGTTGATGACATTATACACTTTGTGGCTTAACTTTCCAACCCTAGAATCTATACAGAATGGATCCCCAGCCATCTCAAGCTGCAGGGGAGGGATTGGTCTGGTCAAGTGCCAAGGAAGTGGTAGAGGCTTCTTTCAGGGTCCTGTCTTCAGGGTAGGGGAGCAAGACAGGGAATGGATTGCATCTCTTGAGTTGAGGACTGAACAGAAAGGATCAGGTAAGTCACTGTCCTTTTCTGGACAGGGAATATACAAAATGCCTGTTTTATCTCAGTGCAATTTTTCTCTGAAGTAGTGGAGAACCAAAGTTGAAGCTCCTAACATCTACTGCAAGGAACGAGGAGACACTCCTGCATTTCCCCAGTCTTTCAGTCCTTTACAGTAGGTAACTGATGGAATCCTAGTAGTTAGCCCCTTCCTTGGGCAGTTCATACATTGGGATGGAGAAATATGACCAGCTCTATGAAATTATTCTTAAGTTGCACCTTAGTTGCACCAGGTCCTTGCACAGTGTCCTACGTGCCATTTTAGGATGATGAGTAAGTCTTACAACCCGTTTACTATTGTGTTGTATTACTCCCTCTGTGATGATATTGATGCCATACGATAAGTACTTCACAACATTGCTTTCTTGTACAACTACATGGGAGCTGTTCTTGTAGTAGAATGAAAAGGCTAAATTGGAAGAGCCTAATGGAAATTTCTCCAAAATGTTATTATAGGTTACATATACTGAAGCTTTGGCAAGGCTCCTGTTCTTCACAAAGGGAGCTTTGCTGGTGAAATGCAAAATTTGGTCTTGAAGGTGTCTTTTAATTCAGTGTTCCTGGGAAAACACTAAGCTCAGTGTCTTTGCCTGTACTTCTTGACTTGTTGATATCTGCTAAGATACTAAACTATAATTTCTGTAGAGCCAAAGTCAGGATCCAGATGGTCTCAAGAACTGATCCCAAGTGTTATGTATTGTCTTGCAATATAATTCTGAAGGTTGTTTTAGTCTTCCTGTTAAATATTATGAAACACTGTGTGTACCTTTTTGAAACTGATGCAAACCATTGAGCTATAACCAACTAAAAGTTGGATTTCTGATCTAAGGTATTCATCTAGAATCAGTGGAAATTTGGAGGTTTACCCAGAGTCCATCCCATCTTTCCTGTCTCAGATGTTTCTCTTGGGATGGGATAAATCTCCTTGAGGGTGCCTCTCTCCACTGAATACAGCAGGGATCCTGTAGACAGCTCTCTTCCAGATAGCTGAAGTTAGGTGTGAGTAGTCCTCTCTCTTCCAACTCTGTGATACTTCAGCTAAGCCCAAAGGCAGTTGAGCACTTGATATACATGACACATTAGCTCAGCATGCTGTCTATTTGCAGCTGTTTATCTGCCTCTTACCCGCCTCTTACTGATAGTAGCTGGGAACAGAGAGGTTATAAGCTCTGCCAGTGGAGAGTGAGATTCCAGAAGCAGAAACAGTGGCAGCATGCAACAATGGTTGAGGTTTATCAACACAGAGTAACATGAGGGAAGGCTCAGCAGAATTTTTGTTATTCCATTAGAAGACCAGTGTCTGTGTAAGCCACTCCAATGTACCTAATGTGTCAAGTCATCATACAAAAGATATTACTTGATAACGAATTCCAAGGTTAGAGTCTTAAGACTATGTCTGTGCTAATAAATCAAACAGGGCCGGTGAACAATAGCTGAAACAGTCCCCCAGGATTGCCCATTCTGCTAATTGTTAGCATGCCCCCTTGGGACAGTTTTGAACCATGTCACTTAGCAGTCTCCCAGAAATACCCAGGCACACTTCAATAGAAAAGCACAGTTTCCAGTATGCTCTGTGGATACTTATTTTTACCAGGACATTAAAAGATTAGTGAAGTATAGAGTTTAGCTATATAGACTTGGGTCATGCCATACCCTTCCCTCAGGGGCAGAGAAGGATGCTAGTACTTTTTAAAAAAAAACTAACATATGTACCTTAGAACAAGAATAGTACAATAACATCCTTAGGGTAAAACCACGTGAATGCTCTAAGATGTGTTTTTCTAACCTTCTGCAGTCTGTTTGTTGTGGTTTTTTCTTCTCTAGTAGGTGACATAAGTCCTGAAGGAGGAAAATTCAGCCCATGTTCCATTTCCATGCAACTTTGTTAGAGCTTGTTCCGTCCAAAGGTTGAAAAGGAAAATGACGACATACTCCAAAAAAAGTCAATGGTTTTTCTAAACATATGATTACGCTGGGGGCATGAATAAGGTGGTTCAGCATAGTTCTTAGTTTGGATGAGATGTAACCATTTTGGTAGGTTGCTTTCTTTTGTCTTCCCATAGGTAACCTGGCACACACTAAAAGCAAAACTACAATCAGTTACCAAATGTGGACCCCCCAGAAATCAATCAGTCATACAAAGGTAAGAAAGCTACTTTTGTGATTCTTCACTGAACCTCAATTTAAACTACAAAGGCAATACTGTTATTGGTACTGAAAGTAAGCAAGTAACCCCTTCCTTGGTTTTTCTCCCTCTCCTATTTTCTTTTCTGTTTAGCTGGATATCTTTGTGTTGTGCAATTCATATTCCTTCCGTGAGGTAAAACCCTAACATTTCCCTTCTTTCTGGCTGTAGTTTTAAAAAAACTTCAGGGGAAAAAGAAACAACCCTATTTCCTAGATGTAGTGTAGCAAATGACAAATTAAAATATTGGTGTGGTGTATAGTCACGCTCCTTAGAGAACTACCAAAATAACAGTGATGATGATGAAGCAGAGAGGACCTCAAACATTGTCAGGTTATTGGTGGCAGTTATTTAGATGCTCCATTATCAAATTGTGTCTTCTGTGAGTAAACATTTGTGTATTGAGTAGCAAAGTAATGTAATGTACTGGTGGTTTAACTGATTTGTGCTAGTGATTGTGCTGTAACTTTTTCTGTTTAGAATACTATTTTTTTAATTATTGATGTTCTCTGATGGGTGCTTTGTTGTGTCATTGGAAGGGGCACTGCAGGCTCAACAGAGATAAAAAGTGTCATTTTCATTCTTCATCTTTATAGAATGAACCAGGAGATACCGGACATCATCCAAGAGAAACAACCAGCATGAAAACACAGACAGTCGCTTCTTATTTTAGAGTAAGATATCAGATCTTTTAATAAATTTTTCTAGACTATAATGAATATTTATTCTTTCACCTTTTGGAATGCACCTGCTGACGTGGAGATCCTCCGCAGCGCTACATACTGGGGGAAGAGTGGCTGGAGAGTGGCCCAGTAGAGTGGGACCTGGGAGTACTGGTTGGCAACTGGTACAACACGATCCAGCAGGTGCCCAGGTGGCCCGGAAGGCCAATGGCATCCTGGCTTGTATCAGGAACAGTGTGGCCAGCAGGAGCAGGGATGTGATTCTGCCCCTGAGCTCAGCACTCGTGAGGCCTCACCTTGAGCCCTGTGTGCAGGGCTGGGCCCCTCACTGCAAGAAAGACCTTGAGTGGCTGGAGTGGGTCCAGAGGAGAGCAACGAGGCTGGGGAAGGGACCAGAGGGAAAGTCCTGTGGGGAGAGGCTGAGGGAGCTGGAGGTGTTTAGCCTGGAGGAGAGGACACTCAGGGGGAACCTGATCACTCTCTACAACTCCCTGTACGGAGGGTGTAGTCGGGTGGGGGTCAGGCTCTTCTCCCGGGCAACCAGTGACAGGACGAGAGGGCACGGCCTGAAACTGCATCAAGGGAGGTTTAGGTTGAATCTCAGGCAGCCCTTCCTCATGGAGAGGGTGCTCAGGCACTGGGATGCACTGCCCAGGGAAGTGGTGGAGTCACCGTCCCTGGAGGTGTTTAAGGAGCGGCTGGATGTGGCACTTAGTGCCCTGGTCTGGCCAATGTGATGGTGTTGGGTCATAGGCTGGACGTGATGATCTTAGAGGTCTTTTCCAGCCTCAACAATTCTGTTATTCTGTGATTCAAGAGAGATCCATTTAGAATTTGTCAACTGCATATATGGTTCAGCGGTCTGTGCAGTACAAGTAACTGGGGGACATTGTGATGTTTCATCTAATTATACTTGATTATAGAGATGTTTGATATTAATATTTCACTTGCTTGTTTTTCCACCAAAGGAGATAAAGGGAGGGTGGTCGTTAGTGGTATAGCATTTCTTTGAGAGTTGAAGAAGCAAGAGGGCAAAGTTAATTTGAAGTCATCTCTCCCAGTAAAAACATTGAGATGTCTGAGGTGATGCTCATGACTTCTAAGAGTTCATTTACATCTATGACAGAGAACAATGAGGAGCAAGATCTCTGTTTAGTAGATAACAGTTGCACAGCTTTGTGGACTGCAAAGATAATTTCAGTGTAAGTATCATAGTGGTCCAAGGCTGTATGCTATTTTAAAGTGCTAGATGAAAAAGTTTATTTAATGTCTGTGATTCAGTGCATTACCAACACATGTTGCATCAGAGGCTGCAAATGAGTTAACTCTATTTACACTTTCCTGTTACTATTTTCTGTAGCGGAAAATCTGCGCAGATCATGCTCGCTAATGCTCTTAAATGAAGTTCAGCTTCAACCCCACTGATTTGCTCATATGCAGAAGTCTATGGGTGATTGAGAAAGGCATCTGCCACCTCAGACTGAGTGGAAAAAAGAATTATCCATTAGCGTGTCCTACTTGTTCATGTTCGATTGGCACACTAGTGGTGAAGCTAATTAAGCACTTTGCTGCTGCATGATGCAGCGTCTGTCCAGAATAGAATTGCACATTTTAATAGGAAACATATGGCTCTTGACGTCCTACACCAGTTTCATGTATCCAACTTACTGCTGAACTGCATTACCTTCTGGCTGCCTTTCTATTGAGTGAGGTTGCATCTTGAGGAATGAGCCTCTTCATTTGTGTTTTAATAAGATACTCCCATAAAGCAGTTTTATAAAAAAACAGTCAAGGTTGTTTACAACCAGAAAACACCTCAGCTGACATGAAAAGCTGCAAACTGCAACCCCTCTGATAGAATGGTACCCTGGTGAGGTGAGAAAAGTGCAACTTTGGAATTGTAATTTTGTAGATTTGTAATTTTGCCATCCTCAACAGTTTTCCTCTTGGTGGAGCAGCTGTAGTATCAGCCCATACAATGAACAGGACGTGCTAGATCAGAGCAGTTTAAGCTTGGGGGCCCTTAGTTTCCTTCAGTCTGATGAAGGCTTGGCAATATCTGCTGGCTTGCTACTCTTCCACTTCCCATCCCAGATGGATGGTTTACTCTCTGAATGAATAAAGACCTTCAAATAGGTGACAACAGGTAAAAGAAGTGGGCTATTATTACCTAATAAAGCTCCAAGAGAAGTAAATAAGTGTAAGGAGAGTTTCTGTCATATGTTAGACATTGTGGCAGTTTGTGAGAATGTTCTGGGTAGAACTGGGTGCATCCATTTGGAACCAGTTTAATACATGCTAGTACCTTAGAGATCTTATCAAAGCTAAAATTGTTGGGTCATTACTTCATCTACCCTGAAAGTATCAGCTTACTGGAATGTAAATGGGTTTGGACATGATTCTCATCATGTGAAATAAAATTTCAGCTACACATGGACCTATATTCAAGTTTTATAAATACCCTGGTGGCAGATATCTTATTACTTTCTTGCAGTATTCTCTGATGGATTTGTTATCCAAAATGGTCGTCGGCCAGCCTCATTTTGTCAGGTGCATCAAACCAAACAATGACCGTCAGGCAAACAAGTTTGATAAAGAAAAAGTATTGGTTCAGCTGCGTTACACAGGAATTCTGGAGACGGCAAGAATTCGAAGACAGGGATATTCACACCGTATACTGTTCGCTAACTTCATAAAACGGTAACATTGATGTGAAGAAGCCTTTTTCTTTCCTATTATTGCTGCTCAGTGTTTGCTAAGCATCAGCCATGTTTTTGGCATAGTCTTTAAAGAAAAATTACAGAGACGTTTCCTGTGACAAAAAAGATGACAGATTGGATGGCAAAGAGTAGTTCAGTCACAAGATTAGCGACCTATTTTGAAAGGGTAGGGCTGGATGATGCATCTCAGGATGATCGGTTTAACTTCTCTGTGCATTCAGATAAAAATTGCCATGTTTATTACCTGCAGGTTTTCTTCAAAGACTAGGGGTTTAAAAAAGTAATACTTCAAAGCCTAGAATTTGGAGCGATAGCAATTAGGGAGCACCACATTTTCTCTAGCTCCTGACATTCAGCACTGTACAGCACTGTGCAGGGTGGATGATAATTTGATATTGCTAATCTAGGTCTGAGAAGTTCCTTAAGTGCATAGTTTTGTTTAAAATGTAGTTTCAAAGTATTAGTCACTTGTTAAGAAAAGTAATGAACTCACTATGATTTTATAATTCCTTTAAGGCTCTGAGCAGCCTGATCTAGTGGAGAATGTTCCTGCCCATGGTGGGGGGGTTTGACCTTTAAGATCCCTTCCAACTCTGACAATTCTATGATTAACTGTCTCTTCTTCCTCCACTCCAAAAAAATCCTGAACACTTAATCTGTACTTCTCTCTTACAAATAAAGACCTTGAGTATTTGCCTCAGTCAGAACTGAGATTTGTGGAATGGAAACTGAAATTGGGAAGAAGCAAGCAACATCCATTCAGATAGAAGCACTCAGAAGTACTAGCGTGCTAGAAACAGAGAGCAAGCAGCAGAGCACTGCAAGTGCATGAGGAGAGAGAGGAAGGACAAAATGATGTTTTCATAGCACTGTTTCTGGAAAAAATAATCCTGGGACTGTTACTGTTTTGCAAGAGTGCAGCATGGAAGAAGGTAATTATCACAGCACCAAGATGTGCTGTGGCTTTTGGTCATTCCTTTTTACTGAAAATTTTACTGCTCAGGTAAAAGAGAGGAAAGCAGTGAACATCAGGTGGTAGCTCACCAGAGAGCGTGCCCCTGATTGCAGTGAGGCTGTGCAGCTCTCCGGCACTGACAGTATGGCCTTCAGACAAAAAGCGATTTTTGTTAGATATCTATCTCCTGTTATTTTTTCTTTTTCTTTTCATAGTTGAGAGTTACAGGTAGGCCTGGGATAATGCCAAAATTATTTTGTGTGAATAAAAATAACACAATTCATTGTGTAGTAAAAAGAAAACAAAAAGGAGCTGTAGGAATTAGTGATGGTGCAGGAATTGCCTTTTTTATTATTCCATGAGGGAATTGTTGCCCTTATTTAAAGCTGGTGCAATGCAAGCTTTGTGTATAAAGGCTGAATAACAAGAAAAAGACAGATTGTACTGTCAGGAAGCACACATATTTCATGTAATTTTCCTGGATTTAAAAAAAAACAAAACACTAGATAAGATTCATTTTGTTATGGAGCATTTTGGAAAGTCCTGGAACACACAAGAACTTCCTACCCAGCAACTGAGCTGGTACATTACAGGTAATTTTTATGCATGAGCATCATGACCTCTTTTCCTAGCCAGAATTAATTCTGAGTAATGAGTTTGCTGGATTAAATGCTTACATATGGTATGTCATAACAGCATGTATATGTTTCAAAAGGTCTGCAAAGCTGAATCCAAGGTGGTAACAAGAGCTGGGTTGCATCTCACATCATGTTAACTATCACAGAGGTCTAGCATATGAGATATGAAATTTTCATGACATTTCTACCTATGAAATAAGCTATTTTAATCAGAAAAGCTTTAAAAATAATTTTATTTTGCCACTGAAATCACTTTCATAGGATGCAGAGAGCCAGAGCAGCAAAGAACTGATGCACAACTCTGTTCGGTTTGCACACTTTTTAAAAGCCTTCTGCTGTTGATATTAAACAACCCTCCAGGGTGAGCAATATGTCACTCATCCAGTTTTGATTTAAGTTTCTCAGTACTGCATATAAATCACAGCAATTTCTTTCATATGCCATCTTGGTTTTTTTCAGTGCTATGCTTTCTTTCACGCAACTGTTCTTATTAAATGTGTGGCTTAAATGTGTTTGCATCTATTGCTTGTTTATTAATGGAATAAAGAATCATATACTTGTCTTTAGGTATTACCTCATCTGTTACAAAACAAATGATGATCCTCCAGTCAGCCCGGAAACCTGTGCTGCCATCTTGGAAAAAGCTCGCCTTGACAACTGGGTTCTTGGAAAAACTAAAGTAATTTTTCAGTATACTGTATCTGTATTATTGCAGTATGTCATTGTTAACTTATTAAGCAATTTGTTTTCTCACCCACTGGGTTGGGGTAGCTCTTGATCTTATTAATTTAAAGAAAACACCCTTTGCTAGGTACAGTTCCCTGACACCTGGCTGAAATCCTGACCCTGTAAAGTTAAAATTCCAGTCAGCTTTAGTGAGGCCACAGTGCAAAGGGACATGTGGTGATACTGCTTGCATTTTCTTTCAAAATATCTGGTAGTAAGGAATCCAGTGAGCTTAGTCCAAGCTTTCTTAAGGAAAAAAAAAAGGTTATACTTCTTCCCTGTAGCAAGTTATACTTCTTCCCTGGTCTCACAAAGGGAGAGGAAAAGGTTCTGACTTTCCAGTCTGAGGCCTGTCTGGCAAATTTTGCTGAGCACTGGGGAAAGAGAGAGCAGGATGATCCCATATATGTAAAGTTCGGGGAAGACTTTATTATAACAGAAACACACTTCTGTTCTAGCTCACTAGTCTTCTGGATGTGCCAGAGAGGGACACCCACCCACCCCCAGCTGACAGATCTCAGGAGGTCTGCCAGAGAAAAGAAGCGTCAGACAAGTATTGCACCAAGTCTCTCTATTTGCTAAGGTAACAGAACTGCCCAGGAAAGATATGGAGAGAGATCTGGATCCTAAACTATTTGAAATTACCTAAGTGTAGAGGAAGCAGCTGTCCTTCTGAGACGTCTTCCTGAATAAGTGAGACAGAAGCCCTGAAGTTGGCTCTTACTCAGCCTTTATTTCCCCCTGCTGTCTTGGTGAGGCTCATGGACAGCATGCAGCCAAAAGAAGCATATCAAGATGCGAGATCTGTAGGTGTCTGTACCAATGAGCAATGGCAGATCAGGAGAATTCTGCAAAATAAGCGTAATTATTGTCTTAATTGCAGAAGCTCTTTCTACACATTTTATTTAATCCTAATAGACACCAAGAATGTGTTTGTATCACATGTGGTGGAGTAGTTTTTCAGGCGTTGTGTGATCTTCGTACCTGATAAAAACAATTTAGTAAAGAAACAATGTCTTCAATTTAAAATTGGAAAACAGAGGTTGAAGTTTCCAGATTTGGGTCATGTTTATGTAACATACATCAGGTTTGGGAGGTTAGCAAAACTGTCAGCCTCGTAGATTTAAAAACACATTTATAGTTACAGACTGAAATTTTGCACTGGGACTTTAAAACATCTTCCCATGAAAGCATTAAAAACCAGGGGCTTACAAAAGATGTTGAAGGTGAGAATATGGTAAATTAATACTCCAAACAATGAAAATGCCCTGTTTAACAAGACCAGATGTTTACTACTACTGCGCGAGTCTGTTCGTTGTTTGAACCAGCTTGTAACTCCTGTTGTTAAATTGATTGAGTGAATACAGGGCCTGGGAGGGCAACTAAAACTTTTGCTTGTCTGCCTACTCTTTTTAAGGTATTCCTTAAATACTACCACGTGGAGCAGCTAAATTTAATGCGGAAGGAGACAGTCGACATGATTATTTTGATTCAAGCTTGTGTCAGAGGGTGGCTGGGTTCAAGGAGATACAAAAAGATAAAGGAACAAAGGGAACAAAGTGCTATTAAAATACAGTCAGGTAATAGTTTTAAAACATTTAACATTTTGCTTAAAGCTAGTACGTATGTACAGTTGACAGATGGATGTGCATGCTGGATGCAGATTTTGCTGTTTTCCTGCTGTTGTATTTGACAAAATATCTTATACTTTGTGATATCTGTTCCTATGAAGAAAAAATTATTTTAACCAGGTTATGACAATCTCTTTACCGAAATTACATTTATCAGTTACATTTAAAAGGCAATTTTAACAATGGAAGGATGTGATTGCACAGATAATACTGTTATTAATAATATTCTGGCATGCTCTGACAAGGTTGTGTAATATAATAATGAAAATAAAATGTATTAACCATCCTAGATAGTAAGACCAATTACACAGTTGATGGAGACATCAACTGAGATTTTTAATACATTTCAAACATCATGTATTTAACATTCTAATTCTTTTGTGATTTATATTATTTTCACGCATAACTTTAGTCACCAGAAGAAATAGTTTTTGTGTAGATTTACTGTTTGTGCTTGTTTGTCAATTTTTTTGAAGGATAAAGACTTAAAAAGATCTATGAATATTTTAATGGAGGTCTGTAATTCATTCCAGACTTCTTTTATTCTTCAGCCTTTTGTGTACCTAATGGATTGTTTAATTTTTGACATCTGCTTTCAGCTTATAGAGGATTTGTTGCTCGTAAAGAATACACAAATGCAAAACGTAATAAAAAAGTGGAAGAATATATTACTAGACTTCAAGCAAGTAAGAATTGTTTGCTTTTGTGGCTTTTAATGTGCTATCCATACACAATATGTTGATCCAGATTCTGTGCTATTACTTAGCTACACTGACTGACTATGCTCATTACCACATTCCAAGGTATAATTTATCTATTATATATCTATATACAGTGGTTGAATGGGTCAACATATTCTTTTACCTGTACCTCAAAGTGGCTTAGAGGCACTTTCCAGAGCTGTGAAATGTGCTGGTTAAATGCCGTAGAACACCTTTTCACTCCTAGTCTGATGTGTCTATTGCAGCCGCTACTGCCAAAGCCCCATATGACACAGTCTGCTGATCATATGTGTGTGTGTGCTGTTCTATTAGGAATAGGTTCTGTTATATATCAGTAATAGTTGTGTTTGAGAAAACTACGACCTGTAATTTCACTCATGTCTCTGGTTCTTTTTTGCCATTGCTCCACACAACGTAGCAAAATATTCCTTCTCTTCTGCAGCAATAATCACCTTGAGCCCAGATGTATGCTGTGCGACAACCCTTTTTCCTCGCTGTAGTTGTTTCCCCCAACTCTGCAGAGATGTCCCTGAGCCACATGTGGTCTAGACAGCTCTGAAATCAACAGCAACACAACTAGAGACACAGATCTGAAAACAGCTGGCACAAGTCTGCACAGCACTTCCAGTAATTATAAAGGTGTCAACCCCGAAAATAAGCTAGTGCTGCCACTACCCAGGCTATCTAGATTTAAACTACCTCAGATACGTCTTCGTGAGGATATTCCAACACCAGAGTTAGTTTTAATCATTGGCAGATGTGTCCATTAATTGCACTGAGCCAATGTTAGTGTGTACTGAAGAGCTCTTCACTGCAGTCGGTAGAGCTTCATCAGTGCAGAAAACAATCTAAAACTAGAATAAAATCCAGTGATATGCCGAAAAGTAATTACACATCTGAGAGTTGTCAGTTTCTCATGCTTTAATCCCAGCCAACAACTAAGCACCACGCAGCCGCTTGCTTACTTCTCCACCCTCCCAGCGGGATGGAGAGGAGCATCACTAAAAAGGTAAAACTTGTGGCTTGAGATAAGAACAGTTTAATAACTCAAATTAAATAAAATTTAAGAATAGCAATAATTATAACAACAGCAACAATAATAATAGCAACTGTTATTAAAAGAAATATAACAAAAAGACGGAGAAATAATAAAGCTCAAGGAAAGACAAGTGATGCACAATGCAGTTGCTCACCACCAGCTGACTGATGCCGGAGCAGCGATCAGCCCCTCCAGGCCAACTCCTCCCCAGTTTCTCTGCTGAGCGTGTCATTCCATGGTATGGGATATCCCGTTGGCTAATTCGGGGCAGCTGTCCTGGCCACACTCCTTCCCAACTTCTTGTGCACCTGCTCGCTGGCAGAGCATGGGAAACTGAAAAATCCTTGACTTAGGGCAAGCGCTACTTAGAACATCAGTGTGTTAACATTGTTCTCTCACTAAATTTAAAATACAGCACTGTACCAGCTACTAGGAAGTAGTAGCTGAAACTAAGACACAAGAATATTAGGGTATTTAGCAAATGCAAAAGTATGAATTTACAGCTTTGCTCTGTTTGTTGGTCTCCCCAGTGTTCCTTCTTGTCCACCTTCTCTGTCCTTTCTGCAGTTTCATTTCAACTTTTTACAGTGCATGAGAAGCCAGAACGAAATGGAAGTCCATTTTTACTTAGCTCTCTCATTTTTTACCTATTTATTTCTAAATCAATACAAAACTCCTCTTCCAGTTTGAAAACAAGGCTTAAACAGCTACCATCTCATAACAAAGTTCTCAGGAAACTTCAAATATGAACCACATTAAGTGTGAAAAGACCAGACTTAGATTATATTGGCACGTCCATTGACAATGTAACTTGATTTATTTTGAAATACTTCCTTTTGAGTTACTTTTGTATGAAAATGGAATGAGGATTGGCTCAGAAGTCCAAGAAACTCTAGTATTCCAAGTGCTTTGCAATTTGCACTTTTCTAAGGCTCTGTCAGTCGGCAGTATAAAAACCAATTGTGCTGCTTCGAGTACGTGTTTGGATTCCTTTACCCTATAGCCAGTTATCAAGGTGTAATTTATGTAATTCTTACACTGAACCACTGCATCTAGTGGTGCCCAAGTTGGTCTAAATTATGAATGGGAAGTGCTAAAGCAAATAAAACCTAGTACGAAGTTATGTGAATGTGTTAGAACAGTCTGCTTATGCTCCCTTCCCATTCTTAAGTGAGCTTGACTTCTCACTGTGATGCAAAACACTCTCAGCAGAGTTGGAGTAAGAGCTCCCATATCTACCAACTCCTCAGGGTATTTAAATCACCGGAATCCTCTATCCCTATAGTCTTGGTACTGCATTTGCAATTAGAGTTCAATAGAAATATTTTGCCCAGGGATTAGTGGATTTGTGCTGAACCTCTGGAATTGCAGACTTGTCCAAATCACAGCACTGTAGACACTGTGCCAGTTCACATTAGGAAATTATTTGCAAGTTCAGGAATTTTTGAAGCAACATTCTGAATGCAATTCAGCTTCTGATTAAGACACTTAAGTGTAGATGTCTGAAAGTGACCCAGGTGTCTAAACTCCTCTTACAGTCAGCAGAGCGTAGAGTTTGATTCATTATCCAAACCCTCTAAATGCTAACCTCATTTGTCCCCACACTGGTATCTAGTGTCATTTGAGATGCCCTATGTTATCTTGCCTGGCTTCCAACTTTATTTCAAGTGGTATGCCTAACATTCTCTCTTCAGAAAGTCCCATCTGTCTTGTTCTTTCTGCCAGCTCCATGTAGATGCCTTGGCAATCCTGGAGCACTTCAGATGGCACTAGATACCTGTGTGCCGGCAACTGCAGCAAGCCCCTGGTGACTAATCAGCACCTACACGTCTCAGGGAAGACCCATGCTTGAGTCCTTATTCATCCTGCTTCATACCAGAAACTTGAACTTGTGCCTCCCACAAAGCACAGGTGGTGGTTACCCTTGCCATTTGCCCCTGGTTACTGTGGAGTTTAGCACATCTTTTGTGCTGAGCTTTTTCATTTTGAATAATCAGTTTTTGTGAAAGGAGCATGTTTTAAGTTTCCTGTAACTACTGAGCTATAAAATTTTCATTTTTTCCCTCTGATCTACTGAATGTTTAGCTAATTCCAAGCCTGTGCCAGAAGAGAGCCTGGTGGTCTCTGTAGACTGATAATCAGGCATTTCCCAGGGAAATGAAAGACAGTCAAATCAATTGCCTGAATCAGGCAAAACAGGCACATGAAGCTATGAGCACAGTGTTCTTCTAGAGGCTCTTCTGTGGCACTGTGCTGCTTCTTCATTCTGCATCTTCCTGTTTATTCTTTATTCCAATGAAATACGAAGAAAGAGTTTGTATCCTCATGTAGAATGGGTACAGCTTTCTGAAATCTCAATACAATTTTGTGGGACAGAATAATTTTAGATGAAATATAGTCATAATAACTCCCCGGTCCATATTTCCTTTTTGTTTTTTGTTTAATGCTATAACCATTTGACTCTCTGAAATGTGTGGGACACCCGTTGCTCATTGCCTAAGGTTGTTTTGTATTACAATTTGTATCAGTTGCCAGAGGATACTTACTCAGGAAGAAGAGAAAAGAACTAACTGAGACGAGAAACAAAGCAGCAATAACAATTCAGTCTCACTACAGGGGATATAAGGAGAGGGAGATCTTCAAAAAGCGGAGGTAGTGTTATTTTCTATTATGTCACTCAAGTGTGTCCCTTTTCAGTAACTATACTGCTGAAGAACCGTGATGTAATCTAAAAGTGAAGCAAATAAGGATTATTGTAGATATGTATGCAGAGCTAATTTACATTTATGTGAAGGTTTTTAATATCAGTAGCTGATTTTCTTATATTTTTAAGCCCAGGGAATAAAGGCATATTTAGGGGAAAGATCAACAATAGTATGCTTACCTGTAATGTCAATGTAATCTGTAGATGAGTCTTTTTTTGGAACTAGCTCATGATAAAAAGTGTTCAGACAAGAGTGTGAAATGGCATTTGCAAGGAACTGTGGTTAAGTCACTGTTTGAGATAAGGAGACGTAATGACAGTGGGAATCCAGATGTCTTGCTCAGATCAAACAGCTAAAAGTTAGATGAGGTGAATCACATTCTGAATATCTCTGCAACGTGGTTGTAGTCCCAATCTTTGGAATGGAGCTAGTAGCACTTTGCTCATCACCATTGTTTTTTAATGATAAGATTTAAGTAGATGGAGATTAGTCCAGAGAGGTGGAAAACAGCCACAAAGGAGTCCAGTCTTTTAGAGGGAAGAAGGGGTGGCAGATTTCACCTGGCACTGAAGTTTTATTGATAGCAACAAAGACAATTTGGAGAATAGGTCTTTTAAATTTGACCTGGATCTATGCCCAGTATCATTCTTTTTGCATTCCTAGTGTGACTTGAGGCAGTTTTCTCTCATGAATACATTTAGGATTGCATGTATTTTTACGTATTTGAGGTGCTAGAAAGTTTCTGCCTTATGTTTTTGTTAACATTTAAATTAATTCTTTACTGTTTTATCAGCCTTTTTGCAGCCTAGATTGTCCCACTAGCAATTTTCCATGAAGAATTTAACAGGGATGTCCCTTTTCACTTTAAGAAGTAATGATCATCAGAAAAAACGAGATTGGTTTGCTATCTTTAATGCCAGCTGTATGCACCAAATCTTTCCCATGTTGCAATGTATCACATTGCCATTTAGTACACAAACACCACCAAAGGAAGTTGTAAAGTTGTCACTACCCTTCATGCCCTTCAGCTGTAATTTTTGCCCCAAACTCTATTCCATTCAGGGAATCAGTTAGAAAGGAACAAACTGAAAATACATCATCTGTTAGCGAAAAGGAAAAGGATGAAGAATTTCACGATAATGAGGAAAGTCCAGCTGGAGTGAAGAGTGCCCTTCCTCAAACAGAAGAAGAAGCAGTTGTCCTTATTCAGAGCTATTACAGAGGCTACAGAGTCCGTAAAAAAATAAAGGAAGAGCGCAAAAAAATAGCAGAGGAAGAATTATCTGCTGTGGAATTCCTTGAAGCACAACTACAGCCAGCTCAAAATAATACAGTAGAAGAAGCAGCAAATGAGGACACTCAAGATGAAGCTGATGCTGTTACTGACAGTGAGTGCTCTGGCTACAGTGATGTAGGGAATGTGCAGGAGCAACAGAAGACATATACTGAAGGAGAGGGGGCTTCTAGGAAGCAAAACCCTGGAACAGAACATGTTGGTGAAAGTGAAGAACAGGCCTCTTCAGAAGAGTTGTCCAGGAAATCTTCTGTCAAAATCACAGCTGAACCTAGTCCCCAGAAAGAACAAGATAAACAAGACACACTCAGTGCAGATGGGCAAAATCAAGAATCTGCTGTGGTCCAGCCCAGGACTGACAGGGGTGGGGAAAGAAACCACCTGAAACACGAAGCAGTGATGCCTACAGGATGTAAAGGAATTATAAGGAAAGAATCACTAAGAGGCTCACGAAAGCAAGTTGAAACAGAAAAACAAGGTTCAGAGGACAAAGAGAAGGCAGCAGTGGTTATTCAGAGCAGTTATCGGGGTTACAGAAGGAGGGGACAACTCAGAAAAGAAGGGAAACTACCTTGCAAAACTCAAGAGAAAACTATAAAGGAGACAACGGAAACAGTGCATGTTCAGAATAATGATCCCCAAACAACAAAAAATAGGGGAAGTTCCAGTACAGGTGTTGAAGACTCTAAAACGCTGAAAGGAGACTCAGAGAAAGAGGCTTGTGATTTGGCAGCCTTTTCACGGCAGGTAAGAATCTTGTAAGCTACGTGTGTTGAGCATAATACTCTGAGCAATGTTAGTGGCACCAAGGTTTTACTCTTTAAAATAAGACTGGTATTTTGTAATGAGTGTTCAATAAAAATGCTTATTTTGGGCTGCAAGAGAAAATAGCTTTTTCAGGATGGAGGGAAAGACAAAAAGCACTGGCAAAAATTATCTTAGTTTTAATCTGGTTTAGGTTAAATGCAGAAGCTTTGCCTTTGTTGAAGTGTGCATTTACCAGGCAAGGCCCTTAATTCAGTAAACCTGTGAAACGTCTCTGTAAATGAAACTACAAGTTGGAGCACCAATGTCAGGCTCACACACGTGCGGAGAAGTATGCCTGTAGAACCTATTTTACATCAGCAAGGCACCATTTGCTCACATTTGTGAACCAATATGAGGTACCTGCAGGACTGGGCTGCAGTGTAGAGTTTCCCACATATCTTTTTCTTCTTCCATTTTCTCTTCATTTTTAAGAGGGAGGGGGAGGTAAATGTGGTAGGGATCTACACTGAAGCAGGTGGATCAACACCTTTTAGATTCATTCTCTAGTCCACTATTTTACCTTTGGTTACCTTGGAACATGTATGCTTATTTATTAAATAATGTAAAATCCGGTGTTGTATTTTTCAGATATCAAAATTATCCGAAGACTACTTAGCATTGCAGCAAAAATTGAATGAAATGATACTGTCACATCAGCTGAGGCCTGTGATGCTGTCCAAAGATAAGCAAGCTAATGGTCGACTTTCTTCCCACATTTGTCAGTCAGGTAATGTTGAGCCTTACTGTTAGCAGACTTCTCCTTTGTAAACAGGACTGTCAAGAAGCGACTACTAGTCACGTCTTTAAAGGCCAGGGAACTAGTAGATGAGTTAGCTTCTCGTATAACACAGGCTGTATGTTTTTATACTAAGTATGTCATTACACATTTGGAACATGGCTTCCAGAGAAATATCCAAGACTGATTGGGATTTACATAGTCACCATTTTTCTTGGTGTTTTGTTTCAGTACTGCTTAAGATTGATGAACAAATCATTGTGAGACCTAGATACAGTATCTCTAGGAATACTTTAATTTGGTAACAATTCCATGTTGGCTCTTTTTCACTTGGAGGTTACTCAACTGTGTGCTATTGGCAAGACATGGGACTATGTTTTAAAAACAAAACATTTTTTTTAGGTACTATGTCAAACAATTCACTTTGTAGTCAAGGCATGCTCATTTCAAGATGGCTCATGCAGAATTTTAGCAAAATATTTTTTTAAAAATCAATATGCTGGACACTTGCTTTTGGTTTTGATTAAACTGCTGCAAGTTGTTGTGTAGACAAGGTGAGTACAGAGCTCAGAAGGACTTAATCCTTTCAAAGCTGATTGCATTTAAAATGAAGCAGTGATTGCTGTTTAACTAAGAAGCAATGACTGAACTCACTAAAGAGAAATGTGCCACTAAAGCACAGGCCAGCTAAAATTGTCCTACCAGCTCTTAAACACTATAAAGCATGAGCTGGCTCCTTCTACCTCAAACCAAACTGGCCCTTCCAGCCTATTTACTGCTGTCCAGCTAACCGCTTACTGAATGCTCTGCTCCAGTAAGTCAAACTACCTCAAAACCAGTCCTCCTTCAGTTCTTGACAGAAGTCTTGTTCCCAATCTTTCTATAGCCAACTTTCCTTTGATACAAGAGGCAGTATTATACTTTGAGCTAGGTCTGGCTGCTTGGTCTTTCTTGCCCAGCTGGTCTGAGCTGGGCAGACATAGCTTGTGTTCGTTATGTTCTGTTGTTGATCCAAGTACCTTGTATAACTTGCATAGCTACTCTTGAAAAATATAATGACTTTTTGAAAAATAAAATGACTTTTTCCAGATTTTGAACTCCAAAAAAGCATGAAGGAAGGCCAGTTGCATTCTAGTCAGGTTCTGAGAGCCTTCTTGGCCATGATGTGAAGTTTCACTCCCTGCAGCACAGTGGGTTTGACGGTGAACAGTGGGCTGAGCCGCCTATCCAAGGTATAGAGCAATAGTAGCAGGACCTAAGCCTTGATTTCTCACATCCCAGCCATATTTATAACTGCTAGCCAGTCCACCAAAAGACCTTTCTTGATGTGGAATGTGACCTTTGTTTTTCTACATTTTTGAACATAACTCACATGACAGGAAAACTGTTTCCTTTGCAGCCATAACTTCAATGCATATTGAAGTAAGGGAATACGCTGCCTTAATTCTCGAACTTGCCTGTGAGCTGGCTGGAGCCTAAGCATTACAGAGCTCATTCTCAAAGCCACATTGTCTGAAGTAAATGTTTATTGTAGCAAACATAATCTAACTAGGTGTAGAGAATATGCCTGTGTTCAGTTCATTTAGGTTGTACTGTCTACAGTACAGAAGTTAACAGCATTCTGGGTATGCTACTTTCTTCCTGTATGTAATGTAGTAAGATAGATATATAAAACAAAGACTTGAGGTAATGTACTGCAAACTATCATGCTAAAGAGAAGCAGGTAGACATGGTAAGTGATCCACTGCCTATTAAACAGGGAGGAGCCTTCCCATCTTTTTACCTACATTATGTGTTACAGTACAACTTATACACACACATTTACAGAAGCACTTTTACACCTGCACTTTTTGTGCAGGTTTTCCTCGTGGCCTACCTTGGCTGTCCTACACTTACGAAGGCAAGGATTGTTGAGCTTTAGCTGTTCTTTAAATCATGTAGTGTTTACCTATTTTTAACTACTATGGTCATTTACACTAATTTACACTTCTTCCACAGCTTCACTAGTTTTATATGTCGTTTTACAGCTGTAACACATGAATTTCTCATTATAGCTGTATGCCAGGTAGAAACACTTGTCTGCCTTCATCTGTGGGTAGGTGGCTGTTGTTCAGTTTGAGAACTTACCAGCTCCTGTGATGATAAAATATTTTATTGCATTGCTACCCACAGAGCGGGAGGAACTGTGAGATGTCCATATAGCATACTGTGACAAATGTTCCAATTTTCAAAACTGTTTATTTTAATAAAAATGCAAGGCTTGCAATTTAAAGAACATATGAGCAAAAAGGTTAAATTAATCTTAAATCCACAAGGTAACTGAATTTATTTATATTTATAAAAATGCATAAAGCAAGCTACACAAGGCTCCTGGAATAAGCAGTATTCCCTGTGGCTCGAATTTCTGAGTAGGTTATATTTGCTTGCTAAATGCTTTCAGCTCAACATAATGACTGCATCCCAGGATTGCACCTTTGGACTGCTAGTGAGCCTTGGGTTACTGTGGTGTCAGAGTAGGTGCGTAAATGGGCACTGTCAAGTTTTTAGAGGTCAAAGCCTGAAGTGGGGGGAATTTGATCATTATGGGAGCAATATTTTTTCTTTTTCTTTTCAGGTGAATAATGGTGCCCAATACTTCTAAGTATTAAATGACAGTTCAAGTACAAAATCTCAGGAAGAGAGTTTTCTGTATTTAGAATGAAATTCACATGGTACAAGGAGCGCCAGTGCAACTGAGGACCTTTTCAGTTACACGAAGCCGTGAAACAGGCAGGGTTTTTATCTAGGATTCCTCCTGCTGGAGGCTGCTGCAGCACTATTTATGGAGATTCCATGGGCAGCTTTTGCAAGGAGAAGAGAACCTCTGTAGCAGAGGGTGAACAGAGCTGTATTCACTGGCTGCTCTTTTTTCTTTGCAAGTGAGTGGCCAGCCAGGGAGCACTGAGGCGGGGGACTGGAGAAGAGCAAGGTAGTCAAGCACCTCTTGCTGTATGGTTCTTCCCAGCTACGGGAGTGGCGCTTTGGACACCGTGCAGCCAGGATGTACAAGATCTGTGTTGGAAGTTAGTCAGATCCATGGCACATAATAAGATTTGAGAGGTCACAGAAGTGGAGTACAGCCATTTTCCTTAAACATCCTCTCTTAAATACCAATAATCACAGATCACCAGACTCTCAGAAATGAGAGTATTATTGTCAGCCACAAACTGAAACTGCTTCCCTCAGTGAGGCTGGTGGGACGTATGCATGAGAGATTAAACACTCCCAACTCCTGCTGTATGCAATTGGAAGGCTCTCAACCTCTTGCAGTTCCTAGTTCTAGACCTGTGCCAGAATAATCCCTCATTTTTTTCCAGACTGATAAGAATTTGTACTGATCAACCGTAATTTTCAAATCTGGCTGTGGTGAACATCCCATGAATAAACAACAACTAAAAATTACTAACCAGACTATTAAAGAGCAGTGCTTTTCTATGTGCAAATCCCCAAAGTGAGTAATTACATTCTCACGCTGTGTACAATTAGGACAGTAAAAAGGTATGCACATGAATGTTGTAAGCAATAATAGCTGTTTGCTTCTCATTATCAAGTCCTGGAATTCCAGTTGCTTTTTTCTGATTACTTCCAAGCTCCTCTACAAAGCCCATACAATTGCTGCTCTTACTCTTGTTTTTCTTCCTGTTTTGTTCTGAGCCTTCCCTTTATACTTCTGTCCCTTTATGACATGGAACCAGCCCTGAATCAAACACGTAACATTTCATTTAAATGACCTGAAGACAGGTTTATCTATTTCTCCTGGTGGCCTAATGCCTTTCATCACTTAGATTCTTATCTTAGCTGTTACCAGTCTTCAGTGTAAGATCTGTTGTAAGTCATACGTTAATTTACATTAGCTGATTCCTTGAGATTGTTGTCTTCCAAGCTTATCATTGTATGTCAGAATGTGCAGACACAGTTCAACCTAAAGGGCTGTTGATACTGACTCATCTTTATTCAAGCATTTCTTGCACATACTTGAATGTTTCAAGCACATGCAGCTCTCCACTATATCTGTAGTTTGTGGTCGTGTTCGGGATACACATCCATTAAATGAGCTGGTCCTAAATTTCGTGGTCCCTTTTTTTATTTTTTCAGTCAATTTGGATCTTTCAGTGAGGGCTGAGGATGAAAGTAATAATACTTTGTAACTGAACACCGTGGAGTTGAAGAGTGTGTGTGCAACCTAGGTAGGAACCTTTGAGGAAGTGTTAAACGAGCTAGCTGAGATACTGATAGGAATAAGGAATTTTCCTTAGATTGCTAAACCTTCTTTAATGTCGCCTGGCAGCCACACAGTTTGCATGTCTTCACTGACCCTTAACTAAGTAATTCATTCATTCTCATGGAAAATGACCTTAACTTTTCTTAAATTTTCAGTCATCGCTTCATCAAATGTATGTTTTGACAATTTGCTTCAGGTTTGGTCAAGAAAGAAATTTAACTTCCTGGGCATGGTTACAGCGTAGCTGACATTCACTGTGGAGTTCCAAAAGCACAGCGTCCAGGTCGTGAGAGCAGAACGTCTTTCTTTTGACTGAGTACTGACAGCATGCACTTGGGCAATTTGAGGAAAGTCCTTCCTTCCTGCTTATTGTTTGGCCTGTCTTCTCCTTGATAAAACTTTTAGAAAGCAAGGTCTGTGTTAGCATCAAATGGGTTTGTTTCCAGTTTCTCCTGTGCATTGCTTCTAAGGCACAAGGATGTGTTGCAGCACTGACAGCACCTGCTCAGGGAGCAGCAGTCACAGGGCATGGGCTGGCTGCGGCGCCAGGAGTCTCAGCTCAGTCCTGCAATCCAACTCCTTGGCTGTGCTAAAGACCAACTGGGACATAACCTTAAGAAAACTTTGGTGTGTCTTGCCTTGTGCATCTCATTTACCCTGCTAGTAGGATAGGGATGATAGGGCCAGCCTGACATTTCCAAAGTCCTTTGACAGCCACCGTTGTGAATGGTTTTCCTATCAATGTTGTAATGTGTCTATTTAAATGATTGTTAGACAGAAAGCATCAGTTTTCCTTTTAGATATAAAGCACACAGCCAGATCTTGCTGCACATACTTGAAGTCTTAGGGAAAAACACGCTATAAGATAATTTACATGGTCTTCAATAAAAAGCTTTTCTTGGTAAAGGACTCCAGAAGCAACATAATTGGCCTATTAATAAGTGAATGATTTTACTCCTTTCTGCTTCATTGCTTACTGCAGAAAGATACAGGCCATCTGGAAAACAAGCGCATCAAACTCACCATTTATCAGGCTTGTGTATTTAATTTGCCTTCCACCTTTAACTCTACTAAGTAAATGATTTCTGGAATTATCAGCAACTAATAAAAAAGCAAATTTTTCTTTGTGCAGTGAGTTATCCAGTACAAACAACTACCACATCAGCTTTATGTCAGTAGCAATGAACACACAAATTTAAGTGCCAAAGGAAATCACAGGTTCACTTCCTGGTGAAACAAAGAAAGCTAAACCCATCATATTAGTCTTTACTTACTGAGTAATTTGGAGACAAAACTCAGAATTGCACTTTCAGCTCTCCATGTAGTTTTAAAAAGGAATGATGGAGGTCCAAGCTTAGAAGGCTGTCTGCTCCAACATGGATCTTCTGTCTTCTCAGTTCTTTTGCATAGCTCATACTTAGTACAATAGACAAACCAAGATGAAAAGCTTTTTTACCAAAACCCTTATAAATGTCAAAAGAATGGGGTTTTTGAGTGTAAGAGGAGTCTTCGTTGCATAGCATGTACACAAGAAGTATACAAGTAATTTCAGTTAGATTACTTGTATTCTGAAGTACAGCAATGCTTTATATGTTTGACAGTGATGAATTAAATAATGTAACAGTATACATAATGGTGAATTCTTAGAGGACAATAAGAACCTTAGGTATTATGAGAGCCTTTTCCTTGAAATACTCCTAAAGCCTTCAATTTGGCTTTTTTTTTTTTCAAATTTTCATGCAGTCATGATCTCTGACACAATTTTTGAAAATGTCCTGTAGACAAAGGCTTAGGTGTTACTATTCAACTACTCTGAGTTTTAAGGGTTTTTTAAGGTATTGTTTCCAGTTTAGGATCCTGTCGTGTTTAAAAATAAAATAGGGAAGATATGCCTCTACTCTCTCACAAATGGAAACTCAGATAACTCCAGGTAGCCCATTTAAAATGCAGCAGAGTAACAACAGCCAACATAAAAGCACAGTCACGCCTGCTATACCCATTCAAATCAAAGAAAGTAATTTATATTTAATACAGGTTACTGAATTGAATTTATTGCATCTGAATTTCATTGTTTAACATGCATTATCTGTATGCTGGCTTAGAAAAACACTGTTGTTCTCTTAAGTGCAGAATGTTAAAAGATACTTGTTCATTCATTACATGAGAAGCAGTCTGCATTTCAGATAAGAAACTAAAACAATAAATGTAATCATTATCCAACTACAATTTAAATTAGCATTATTTGTTCTGGCTCCTCGCTATACCCATGACCTTTACAAGCCTTTATTTATCACACATAACAAAAAACTTACACAGCTAATTTTGCAGGAGTCAACACTGATGTATTACTGAGTGTTTCTCATTTTAAATGATTGTGCTACCTCTTTAATTAAAAAGATGTCTGATGTACATACTAGAGTTTTTATTTTTATCATGTAAAAGGGTTTCTGATGGTCATTAGAGAACAAAATGCATTCTCCTTCTATGGCTGAATCATGTGCAGTTAGCACATCTGGGTTATGGAGTTAACATTGCTTCATGTGACAGAAGATTAGATTGCTTCAGTAATTCATTGGGAGCCAGATCCTCATTCCATGATCACGCTGTATTCTTTTACAAGTAAGGAAATGGGTTTTTCTCATGGACGGTCCTCTAAATACTTCTGTGGTGGGGTAAGGACAACATAAAACCTCGATGGATAATGCCATATACCTGGACAGGTGGTTCACCATGGCTAGACCTTGTGCTTTGACTTCACTGTTCACCCTGTATGTGTCCCTCTGACCCATTTCTATCTTCAGTGTTGTACTGCTGTGCAAGCCCCTCCTCCTTCATCATGAAAGTATTACTGTAGCCCCCTAATAACTTTTCTTGTAGCTGAAACCAAACGTCAAGGTGATCCGGCTCACCATGCTGTACAGTTGTGCTCCCAGTTCTGTGGTCTCCAAGAATAAGGCATTAGGAACCCTGCATTCTATGTCGTCTCTGTGACAAAGAGCCTACGAACCCTTAGTGGCCCTATATCAGCACTGTCAGAATTGCATATAGCTTTTTAACAGGCAAATATCCAAGACGTTTTTCTAGTTCCCCGTGTGCCAGCCAATGTAACCCACAAGTCAGTGTCTGAGTTTGGAGATTGCCAGAGGACAGCTGTTCCATTTTGTGTTAAAATCTTGATTTCATTTCCCGTAGAATGAAACATTTTTTAAATTTTTGTAGAAATAGACCAGAAGCTGGATACACTAAACTAGATTACACTGCATGTGATGGACATGGTCACACTGTGGTGCCCAGCGGTACATGATTTGGCTTGAAACAGAACAGCCTCAGCAGGAGACCTTGGGGAAAATTGTCGCCATGATAATGGAGTGGACTAAACCGAATCAAAGGTCTAATGCTAGTTCCTTCATTCAGCACCTTAATGGCTGACTTATGTCTGAAAATATAGCATCCCCACCACCCAGGTCCCTGTTAGGAGATGGTAGCCTTCCAGTGTCTGCTACTCTTTAGAGTCGTTTTCTGAATGTGGGGCATCAGACCTTTTCAGAAGAAGAAGCCTGTGCCAGGTGGATGGCTGGGCTGTTCCAGCCTGACATTCATTACGTGGCATGTGTCCATCTGGGTACTTGGGACTCAAATGGATAAACCAATTCTGATTTCCAGTCTGCTGATGGAAATGCCCAAAACAGTTGCTTTCTTGAGTTACAGCAAACACTACATGGATTCTTTTCAGTGACATTCTCTCCTGTTTTTGTAAAAGCCTCCCATACTGTGAAGAAACGAGCATTGCTATCTTCTGCTTTTTCACAGTTGCAGCCAAAGTAGAAGACTCTCGCCCCATGCAGAGACCTCCAAGGAGGCCACGGAAGCCCAAGACATTAAATAATCCAGAAGACTCCACCTACTACACTCTAATACATGTGAGTTTTGCAAGCTTTTGTGAGCTAAATATGCCGGATAATTCTCACCTAAACTTTCTGTCTAATTGCCCAATTCCCTATATTGATTTCTAATGCAGCAAAAAAGCTGTGCCCTGCTGAAAGACGACAGGCCACAAACTTCACATTCCAAAACAGAGTTAAAGTCGAGGTTCAGAGTTACCCTGATTGAGAACGTAGGTCAGAACAATTCTTACCTAAACATACGCACATTCATTATATGCATAAGCAACATTTGCTCTTTCAATACCCAAATTAAGTGTCTGGTATCTGTAGTTTCTTTGTAAGTCATGGGAGAGAACAGGTTCGTTTGGAGAGCTATTTTAAGCATCTAAATTAGTGCTTGATCTTGCAGAGAGAGCAAATATTAAAATAGGCTGTATTAGCATGCACACTGTAACTTCCTTTACAAATGTGTCAGATTGTGATTATGAAGGAATTGGCAAATACCAACAACTCAGGAGACTAATGGATTTGAGTGTCTCTATATATAGCCTTTGGTCCAAGTTCAGCTATCATGGGCTGCTTTCCATTCGTGACTTCAATGCCCTTAAATATAGAAAAAAAGGCACAAAAATAAGCAGAAAGAAAGAAAATGTAAAAGCCGCTCAGAAAGCAGTTCCAACAAAAAAGCAATTAAACTCATTTGCTCAAGGTGTCTGTATCTTAGTGACCTATTTTAACAGCCGGTGAGAGCCCAGCTAATAAACTAACCGTAGCAATTGCTTCTCCTTTCAACAGAAGGTGTCACCAGGGCCTTTAGGGAGAGTTGTGTCTGGCATACCAAAAAAGACAAATACAGCTACATTTTATTATGGAGGCTTCACAATAACAGAGCTTTGGAACAGTGATATTCTGAAAAGAAATTGTATTCTTAAGAATAAATTGGCACTTAAGAATAAGATTTGTTTTGTGAAAGCAAGACCAGTGAGGTAAAGGACTGAAATGAAAGTCATGGCACCGAATTCTGTACCAGGAAATTTCTGAGGAGAAAGGTAATTCTGAAGTAGATGCATATTTAGAAGGATGAAACTATACAGTCAGGACTACAGTGTTTTCTGAAAGCTAATTTGTTACATGTGCAGCGCCCTATCAGAAAATAGCTATCACATCAATGCAAACAAAACCTGCAGCTTTTCAAGGTATTAATCAATATTACCTTCAATTAATTGTATTTTGAAGCCTGTCTTCCTGGTATTAAATTCACTAGTAAGAGAAAAGTTCGGCATAAATATCTATACATGGTAGCTTAGAAAGGAGACCTGCTAGTTCTTAAATTCTTAGACGCTGGGTAAGGCACTGAACTCTAACTTGAGGTACTTGAGGGCACTCAGCTTTCCCAGCTATCAGGGATTTTCTACCTTTACTAAAAATCTTTGTGACCTGCAGGTATTTGCAGATGGTTATTGAGCCCAGATCAACTGAAAGTGAAGGCAGATAATATGAGTGCATTTTTGGAAAATGTTTCCCTATCTTCTGTAAAACCAGCTATTTCTCTCCTCATGTTACATCTCCTTGCATATCAAACAAGCTAAAGGAGTACACAGGTAGAAGTGAAGCCTGACGATAGCCCGTAGTTCATACAAGGCACTAAAAGTTTATTTGGGGGTACATTTATTTAAATCAGCCTACCATTCTGAAATTGCGTGTCTCGTCTGTTTGCCTGCATGCTGAAGTCCATCGGGATTTCTGATTCTCAGTGACTTTCCAGTCACTAATTCTAATAAGTTTTCACTCATTTGCAATAAACACAAGACCAAAATTAAGACCAACTGCACTTAAAAATCCTGCTTCAGAAATGTGATGCTGCAACATAGCATTAATTTGGCCGTAGGGATGGAAATCTATTAGAGATAAGAAATTATTCACATTCCCTACGAATCTTCTCTCCTCTGCATTTCTAAAAGTCTTGTGTCCTAAAGGTACTTTTGCCACCTAGTATGCTGCTTTTTTAAATGGGGCCTTTGGCCATTTTATTCTACTAAAACCTCTGATGAGACTGCATTGACACTAATGAGAATAGGATTATGCCTGGTCCCACGGTGTTGCCTGTATGCATGGAAATTCTCATGGCATCACAGTAAATTTGCCTCAGTGAGACAGTGTTGTCAACTTCATTAAAACAACTATAGATATTTAGTTCTTTTTAGTTCTGATTATGATTACTTCAGCTTTTCTTAACAGTACGGCAACTGAAGTTTGGGACTAACAATGCTATTCCCTTTCTCAGTCTCAGAGATGCTGAAAATAGTTTTTTCTGGAGCATTTTCTCAGCAAATTAGATTCTCTATATTTTCTTTCAACAAGAAATATACAATGCTTTCCTACCTAGCATAATGATGAATTTTATCTTTTCATAAGCTTTCATTTTAATATTTTTTAATTACTTTGTATTTTCTTAGAAATCAATCCAAGATGAAAAACGGAAACCGAGAAAAGAAAGGTAATTTTTTTATTATCTCCCTGTTGTCATTTTAGTACTCTAGAAATAGTTCTTAGCTATACTTCAAACAGGAAAATAAAGTATTAAAAAAAAGCAGCATAGCAATTTGGTGATTCACAGAAAGGACATCGTATACAGAGTTAAAATATGCAATTTTAAATGACAAAAATCCATTATAGAATTCAGTCATTCAGTTTTACTACAGCATGGCCCTTTACCATGGCAACACAAGCATAATGATAAGTTAAGATAAGGTCCACATCAAAGATAGTTCTGACACAGAAAATAATTGAAGTTGCTTAAAATTGCAGTCAAAGCAAATGAGCAACCAGGGGGGATTTTTTGTTAGCAAAATTACAAAGACTGTTAAAATTCTCTGCTAAAAATATACGACTGCTTGGAAATACGTCATAAAAAAACCCAAACCAACAGGTAATTCAAATTTCAACCAGAAGTCTCTTCTTCACAATGTAACTAACTTTTTTTAGTGGATCTCTGCTGAAAAAATAAAACAATGGATATATTCTGCCTTTCTGTATCTTAGCTCCTTACATGTGCTGTAGACCTGGTTCACAGCTCCTGACGTCCATCATAGCTTTATTTGTGTTTCTATGCTTAAGCTTTTCTGGCTACTCGTCGGTGACATTGCTGTGGTACCACAGCCTGCGTGTGCTGGTAGCCTGGCCACAGATGCGAGATGAATGGGCTCTTAGCACTATCCTTGGCTGAGGTTACAGAACAAAAACTCTGTATCTAAAATATGTATCTTAAAGGAAGTTACATGACATTGTATGCACATAATGTGTGCTCACAGCAGCATCTAGCTTCATTCAACTGCAGTTTAAATTACACTTGATTTTGCCACTGCCTAAAGGATTCACTTTAATGTCCATGTTCCCTGTGTCTGGTTCAGCTACAGCCCTTCTTCTGATGTCGTTTGGATCCTGAAAAAAAAATCAGACTTGTTGTCATCTACTATTTAAAAAAAAAATCATATCTGGTGTTTTCTCTCATTCGGCCTCAGGCTTCACTTGTCTTAAATCAAGTTAACCAGTTCCATGACTGCATCTTCTGTCATGTGCTGACTTTGTAGTGGTAGAAAATAGCAACTGAAATCAATGGTTATTTCTGGTTTCTTCTAATGTTAGAACTGAATTCTGAACTTTTTTTTTCAGATTGCTTTTCAGGTATTATTTCTTCCCTAGCCATTCTAAACTGAATGTTGTGTTTGTTTTCTGTACACGATACTCTGAATAGCATTCGTAAGGGACATCTGCTTTATTGACATCGATACCTGAACGAGTTGTTTCAGACTCTCTTCTTGTACTCAGAGCAAAAATAGTCATCTTTAGGACAATTATTCATCTCTTCCTCAAAGAGATATAACAATTTCAGTCATGTATGTCTGCTTTATGAACATATGAAATATTCAGCATTTCAAAATTCTCAGTGTCTGCATTGTACAGCAGTCACATTTCAGAGACTGATTTCTTATGCTTATATATATTTTTCCTTAGATCCTTAACACATAAACACAACTAATAATATTTGGTTGCCTTATTTTTAAATGTTCGATATAGTACTGAAAAGTGAAACTGTTAACTTACTGTACTTATTTATTGACAGTCTGAGCAAAGTGCTAGATTTAGATATCTACTACCAAGAAATTTCTTCTACTGATTCCACATCAAAGGACAGCAGTTCTACTACAAGAAAAAAGAGACATCCAGCTGAGCGCAGGACTTCAATTCTAAGAGCTACCGAGCGGTAATTCATACAAAATAATCATAGGAAAAAAGTAAATGCTATATATCCTTGTTGAGATATTCAAAAGTCATAAAAAGAAAGATAAATCTGTTTTTCTGCTCCTGGAATCCTGTCAAATGAACTTGCAAAATATAGAGGTGAAAATTTCCCATCTTTATGCAGCAGGGACAAATGTTGATACAATTGGTGTTCAGCCTACCTGCTAGCTTTGACTTCCCAAGTGCCAGATGAGATAGACAGACATTCTGCTGTAAATCTCTGATCTAAGATCAAATTAAACTGAAGCAGAACCTAAAAAATCTGTTTCTGACCAGTCAGGTTTTAAATAGGGTGTGTGTGCTTTCTGCCTGCTTTCTACAGATAAGACACCAGCCTGACTGCCTCGTTTACCTGCTGTCCTGTAGCAGCCTGTGTGTTTATAGCCTATGGTGGAACCCTCCAAGGTGGACATCCAGGAGAAAAACCCTCAAGGGAGGATTTGCTCAATGTCCTCTCTTCCCCCATTGACTTGGCGAAGGGTGACCTCTGTGGGGCTATTTGCCAGCCCACCCGCACATGTTGCGCATGCAAAGACATGTTTATATTCATTGCTATATTTTTTTCTTATTGTGTCTTCCTATATGTAAGAAAAACTTACGTTGTGTCTTCCTATATGCAAGAAATATCTAGGTCAAAGGCTTAAGGGGAATAGGAAGCTTGGAAAGATTGCTGATTTTGAAAGTGTACCTATAGTAATATAGAAGCTGTTTGCAGAACATTTTGTGCCCCTTGCATCCTAATTAGCCAGTGTTAAAAAAATATATATGTAACTTTTAAATTTACACTGTTACCTCTGAGGACAGATGAATGCAATTAATAACTATTTCTGAACTTCAGTATCTCTTGAATACGGTCACCTAAATCTGAAGACAGTACTGTCATTTCAGTCTACAGAAGTGAAGCATTAACTGTTTTTTATTCAGCAGTTTATCTTCGACACTGCTGTGGGACCAGTGGTGGGGTACACCTTTAGTGTAGAACACTACCATTTTTCTATTTCAGAGTAATAGAGTTTTCAAATAACTGAGCTTTGCTTGTAATCTTGTTACATGGTAACACCTGGTGCCAGTTCACCATTCCAGCCTGTTAGAGGTGGCTTCCAAAATGCATCTTGCCATCTGAAAGGAAAAAAAAAAAAAAAATTAGATGGACACTTACAGTGAGCCCCACAAGCAGGTTAAAACCAGACCAAACAGATTTGTGCAAACTGAAAATCTTGTTCAGCAACCATCAGGCAAATGCTACTGCAGAGCACCCCCATGTTCTCAAGGTTTTTATGTCCTTTTATTATGTCCCTTTCTTAGAAGAACATGTTATTTTTCTGTGTTGATCTGTCTTTGCAATAAAACGTGTTTGTTCGGAGGTGCCTGCTTTATGCAGCACAGGAAGAGGCCTAGCAAAGTCAGTTGATTATTTTTTCTTTCTCCTTTTATTCCCCCCCCTACCCCGGGGGTGAAGGTTAAGCAGTCGATTAGGAGTGTTTGCCAAGCTAAATGTTTTGACTTTAATTTCTAAAACACTTCTGTGCTTAAGCCCTAGGTCGAGGGTTGCAGAAAGCCCCCTGGAAGAGAGTAAAACCGAAGATAATCCCTATGACTACAGACGGCTGCTGCGGAAGACCTCACAGCGCCGGCGCCTTATCCAGCAGTTCTAGCTGCTGCTGCTGTTCCTGCTGCCATTTGGCTTTTATTAGCATAATCTTTTTTATCATTTTATACCACGTGCTTCCTTTTTTTTTTTTAAATCTCCAATGTTTCAAGTTTACAATGTGTGTGTTCATGTGAATATGAATTACTGTGGTTTACAGCCCAGCACCATTGCAAAGGGACACTGTCAGTCAGATATCATATACTTTAAAAAAACTAGTATAAAAATCATCTTCCTTCTGAATACCAGTGCTACATCTTAAAATTATTAGACATTAAGCAGCTTAAATCTAGTTTACTTTCTCCCATGCATATTTTTCTTTTTTCATCAGTCTTATCCAATTAAAATTGATCATTTAGTTTATAGTTCCCTAGTTAAGCTTTCAATTCCCATATGCATCTTCAGAAAACTTTAGTTATTGTTTCTAACAAATTGTTTTACAGGAAAAAAAAAATACAAGAACACCATAGGGAAATTTCTGCTCATTTTAGGTTTACAATGCCTAAATTTTGGGATGAACTGTTTGTGGCAAGTGTCCCTCTAATGAAAACAAGCATAAATGATTAATTGGATAGCATGCTATGGCAGTTTATTTCATTATTGACTTTACTGTAAAGCTAGTAGCCAGTATTAAAGGTCATTATTATGTGTATAATCTTTATGTTGGAAATACCCATTTATGGGAAGTATATACAGCCCTCTCCTCTGCCTCTGAGCTTTGCAAGTAAGTGATGAGCTTTTAAATTGTGTTTGCTTTGTTCTCCTTGCATTAGATTTTTAGGAGTCTTAATCTCTGGGGTGCCAAGAAAGGAATAGAAATACACTCTCTGGTTGATTGCTGCCTAAATGTAACGATTGTTCTGAATCAGTTCCACTAGAAATTAAGGGGAAATAAAAGCAATAGCCACCATGTTAAAATTTTCCCTCGATTCCTTATTCAAAAGACCGTATTTCACAGAAACCACACAGATAATTGCTGCGCTTCCTTTCAGGATTAATAATTGCATGTTCCCAGCTGCAGAGCAAGAGAAGGCAAATTTCATGATGCCAGTATAAATGCCTGATCCTGCTCCCTTGCTTAGCCCTCCTAAACACTGCGATTGGCGGCAGCAGCGAGCCACAGGGGCTGGGTTTTGTTCTGTTCCCCTCACACACTTGGCCCTTTCCCCAGAGACAGGTAACCATCGCTTTCTGATCTGTAACTAGTTATATCGAACTAAAATTCGCTGCAATGTAAAATTTGCAATACGTTGCTTAAATTTTGAAATCCGTTTTAAAGTTGCTTTGTCATGTACTATTAAAATGGTAAATAAAAATGCACAAGGCAGCGATACAGATGTCTGTGTCTGAATTACATGAAACTGGGGAAACACTGTCAACTGAGGCATAAATGAGGGAAGCGGGGAAGAGCTCCCAGCAGCCTCTTGCCTGGAAAGCGGAGTTATCACCTGCGTTTCCTAAAAGCCAGCGTACTCTGGAAACTGGAAGAGACCTGTAATTTCACACGAAGAGCTGCCTGGGTTTCTTTTACTTTCCCACCAGGGCAGTGTTTTAAAACATCAAGGCATTTCCGTGGGATTTCACGGGGGGCAGTCCTGGTAACCACGTGCGTGCAGGCAGAAAGCGGAGAGAGATGCCCTCGGCTGAGCGCGGCCAGGGACCTTCTCCCCGGGCCTGGCT
>NW_009734627.1:0-24662 GCF_000703405.1 Apaloderma vittatum | reverse complement strand
TTTTTTAAAAAAAATAATTAAAAAATTACACACACAAACGTCCTTCGAAGCTTTGAAGGGATAAATTCTCATAGGAAATCGCACGTATTTGGAAAAAGAAAAAAAAAGCAAACATCCAAGATGTATAGGAAAAGACCACCCCCAAAAAAAGCAACCTTCAAAGCACAGTAGTTCACCGTGTGTTTACATCTAGTCTGGAGACATTGAAAACAACTTCAAACATTCTTCTTTTGCCTAATGCGCTCTCCAGTGACAGGAAGGCTGTCAGGCAGCTCTGCCTGCCCAAAGCCACCTCTTTCAAGCCAAGGGGATTGATTCAGAGAAGGCACCTCCACCGGCAGCACACCCTGCCTCCTGCCACCACAGCTCAGAGATCCTGGGTCCCCAGCCAGCACTCGATGTTGACGCCTGTATGCAGACAAGGAAGACTCCATAAAGACAGAGATTTCCAAGCCGTGGTGCATGAATTTATGCAAGATTCACTTTTTCTGTTGGGTCAGTCTTTTCAGCTCCGCAAGAAGTAAGTTCAACTACTTTGTATTTCACTTAGTCCTGAAAAACATTCCTCCTTTCTCACACAAACAATGACTCTAGAATTTCCCTGAGTTTAAAGGAAAAAAAATCTGCTAAAAAAATGGTTTTATGAAGTCCTGTAGGCTAAACAGAAATCTGGTCCCCATACACTGATGTGACTTCTTCCTAATATTTCATTATATAAAGCACTGTTTATTCTACTCTGTTCTTTATTTCACAACTAAGGATTCTACTGAGTGTAGAGCAGAGAGGTAGGACTACATTTCATATTAGCAAATATTGCATAGCTGAACCAAGAGACGATTTCAGTAGCCTTTAATAGTTGTTTTTAAATTTTTCCAACAAACATTTTTAGACCACTGTCTTTGGCTTAAACAAAACATTGTGATGGCTTCCAAGTAAGTACTGAAGATGGCCTTCAGTAGAGCAAAATACTTTCCACTTGATTTTGGCTTGAGAAAGACTCCTATCTGTTGTCAGTCTTTCAGACTCACACCTCCTGAATACATGCAGCAAGAGACATGATTATTACTCCAAAACCTCAAAAGGAAGCTATGTTTTTAAGTAAAGATGGGCTCCTAATTCACAGCCTGCACAAGGGTTAAGTTCAGCAGAAAAGAAACTACATAAACTACTAAATAATTTTACCAATCTAAAAGACTGGCTTATGGCCATCACTTGCAAATTCAAAGGACTTCTTAATTGTGATCCGAACCAAATTCCCAGGGTGCTGTTCAGAGGTGTAGGACTAGGGGTCTCCGGAAGAGAAGCTGCAGAGTGAGGATTACTACAAAGTTCTGGAAGATCTGGGAGAATTAAATTGATATTGGTACATGAAGACTCTGGAGCCTTTTTCCCAGCTTTGACAAGAAGGGCTTTTTGCTCTCTTGTCCAGACTGAAGGGCTAAGTAAGGCCAGAAACCACAATCAGAGCTAGAAGTAGATTTTTTACACCTTCAGTACGGTGGAAGGTGGAGGGCTGGCTCTTGGGATGTAAAGACCCTCCCTGTTCCTACTTACCCTAACCCTCAACCAGTGCTTCATGCTGGGTCAGTCATGTCTAGGCTGGAGGCTGCAGAAGCAGGAGGCTTTCACTCAGGCTGCTGGAAAGATCTCAGGGCTTGCCAACAGCGACTGCTCTTCTTATCCTTGAGGTAGGGGAACCTTGTGACAGCAAGGCCACAGGGCAGAATTAAGACCTTTTCCACACAAGTCTTACTCCATTATCACTTGTTATCCCAGCTCCGGAGGACCCAAAGATGAAGCAGCACCTTCAAGTTCAGGTTTCCCCCAATCCTACAGTCAACTTTTACTCCAGCCTTAACACATCCAGTCCAAACTATACAAAACTCAATCAATCTCTGCTGGTAGCAGGGTTTATTATAGCAGTGCAGGCTCAGCAAGATAACTGCAGAGGACAGAAGGATGCAAAAAGGTTTGATATGGAGAATAGAAAAGTACTAGTGAGGGGAAAAAAGCCAGGGAGGGAATGAGCTCAGTATTTCCCAGGCATTATCAGCAGACCACCAGTAGGAATGAAAAGGAAAGTAAGATTTGGTTAAGGACATGTGTGAAAGGGAAGGCTGATGGATAAGAGGACTGAAAGGAACAGAAAAAGCAGGAGAAGGATGATTCGTTGTTTTGGGGTAGGTTTTTTTGTTGTTTTGGGTTGTTTTTTTTTAAAAAAAGAGGTAAGAGGAAGGGCGAGAACCAAGACTATATCTGTCACTTGTCTCTCCCCACCCACTCTGAGAAGCTTCAAAAGAGATCTGGAAAGAGACAGGAAAAAAATGACTGTCAGATATTACTGTTTCCCCCACTGAGTCATGGAAGGAAACTACTGATACTGTAAACTAGTACTGTAAGGTCAGACTCTATTTGAGTTTTACCAAGGCTCACTGCAAAAGGAACAAGTATTCAGTGGTGAGGATTTGTCCCTTTTGTAACACTTGGTGTTACTGTAGAATCGTTTCACTAAGCATGTTTGGAAAAAGCTGTCTGTATTTTAACATTTCATGTGAGTGCCGATGGTTCTTTTCTTCCTCTCTTCCTGCATCTTTGTTTTCATTGCAACAGACACTTAAGAGAAGTACATGGAGGAAGAGTAGAAAAAGCCTCCAGTCTTCACAGTGCTATTGGGTACTTGGGCTACTCCAACTACCATAATTGCTGTGCCACACAAAAATAATTTTTAGGATCTTGTCCTTTCATCAAATTAGTCACTGATGGTTGTCACCATCTATGTGGCCTTTTCAGACACAGTCACCATCAGTCTTGTCAGTGCAATACATGTACAAGGGGTGGAGTTACTTCCACCAAAATGGCACAGGCACCCTAATTCCCACAGGAATACAGCAAATAAAAAATGCAGGAATTGGCTGTTGTGGGAACAGATAAACACCCTCCTCCCAGCCCCCTAGGACAGCATCCTTACACTTCCTGCACTGCCCAGACCCAGCAGCCCAGATGGAAAGGCTCAGCCGTATTTTGGGGTTTTTTTTATTTCTCAGCTGAGCTGAGCAGGTAGAACACCACAGGATTCCCAGCTGCCAAAACAGAGGAACATGCTGGTCATCCAGGTGCATTACATTTTTCAATTGACAAGCCCTTTTGGAAAGGTAAGATGCCACCTAACCCCTTCATCCCTGCTGAAGAACGGGGAAAAAACAGACACTGGGGATCCAGGCTTAACAGGTGAAGGAGCAGTACAGCCTGGGACATGAATTCTTGGGCAACTATTAGCTGTGTCCTGCTATTTGTTAAGTTTTTTGTTACTCTTTTTTTATTTGCTTTTTTGTTGGTGTCCCCCCCCGCCCTGTTTTCCTCAGGCATACCCACTACAGCTTTGCACCCACCCATCACAGTGGACACAGGTAGAAAGCTCTCACCCCACTTCAGGGGTTAAGGCATGAGATGATTGTGTAAATCTGCTACAGCAACCCACTATATGCAACCACTAAGCAGCTTTACAACTCAGTCATCTTAAGCTAATTGCACCCATAAGTCTCAAGGACCTCTATCCAGCTCGTCTGATTCACAGCACCAAGTCTGGGCCGGCCTTTGTTGAGTACAGTTCAGCTGCACACATTCTCACATCCCAGTGCTAGTAATGCCTGCCATTACTAGCAGGAAAAGACACTGGTGACCCTGGCAACCTGTCCCCTTCTTCCCCCACCAAAAAAAACAGAGCAAAACTCAACTTGACATACCATGCATTTAATCCAGTGACATATGGAAAAAGAGGATGCAGGAAAATTGCGGGGCAGCATCATGCACAATCCTGTAATAGACAGGAAAGTCATGGCTGGAGGAAATACACCTGATACCAACCTATGGGCAAGCACAAACACAGGCATCTGCTGCTGACAGAAACACTGGAGAACCTCTAGCGGGAATATCCCTCCACCTTTTCCTGACAGTAGCTTTAAAGGCTGCTTAATAGCTTTGCTCTTTTACCAAATAAAATAACTTGTGACATTACAGTAACCGGCCAGATGCTATATGCAGTGCATCACCGTAACATGTAGCATGGCTGAACTTCAAAACATTCCTGCCAGAGGTCACTGGCCAGAAAAACTTTATTTTCTTCTCACCTGGGTTTACAGGTATTGATGAATTGGATGACATGATGATGATTTCCAGCAGGGGAGTGATATTTGTCTCAGTTTCCACACCAAAAGCAGCTGTGGAAAAGAGCAAAGAATATAATGACTCAGTATCACAGGGCAGAGACTAATTAGCAGCAGACCAGGAGCAAGAAGTGGTCTCTGGAAGAAGGTGCTTTCATGAGAAGAGCACGATCTTACTCATCGCCTGTCTTGATCAACTACAGAGGTTTCCATGAAACAAATGTTAAGGCTGCCTCACTGTCACAAACTGAAAAAGGCTTTAGTGTGTTTTGTTGTTTGGTTTAGAAGAAGTGACTCCATTTGGGATGTTCCCTATTCTTTTATTCCAGCATCCAGTTTATCATGGCAGGGAGGAAGCCCCCTACAGTAGCAAAATCTCACTGTACAGCAGGAGGTGCTCCATCAGTCAGTGCCTCCACCAGTTCAGTTCACCAAGGACATAAAAATATTAAGAATATGAGGACAGCACCATCCTTTCCCTCAATTAACACAAAGGAGCTACAGGGTCATTTCAGCAATTGCTTCTTACAAGATACCCTACTCCCCGCAGTGATTTCACGCAACTGGTGAACTGACAGCACCTCTGTTTTCACTGAGTCAAAACCACTACAAATGCATTTCATCTAACTAGTTATCACACTACCCCATCGGCAAGACAAATTTTATTCCTGCTGGAACAAAGCAGTCAGTGCTTCAGGTTTATCAGAAAAGTACACTGAAAGATATTTCTTGCCTTCAAGACCATTTAGCTGATTTTTCTAGGAATATATCGGGAAATGCTGGCAAAACTAAGATTTTAATCAAAACAGAGATCTGAATCTGGGTCTCCTAGTGCTCCTGCCTGTTCTTAATAGGATTCACTGGATTGCCTTCTAGTAATTTTTTTTTCCTTCTGAAAAATTCTATTGCTTACATAAGGAAGCTTAAATACTCTAAAGCCTAAGAATTGATTTGTTTATTTTTAACTAAAACAGCAATTGCATTTTTCAGGATCTGATATATGCCCATTCATACTGAGAAAACCTTTTGCAATTAGCATTTATCTTTTATTTTTCAGGGCTGATGGAAGGCACTGACTTCATTAATTTTAAAGTCTCCATTCCTCAGGATAAAAACAAAGGTGGGGAGCAGAGCAGGCATCCTCCTGCTCTCAGCTCAGCTGGGACCACAGGAAGGTCTATCAGGATGGATTCCCTATGAACCAGGAGATATTGGGCTGTCTGTCAAGCACTGACTTCCCTGCCAGCACAGGTGCCTTCGAGCAGCTTCCCCATCTCACATGGGCCAGGATGGACTCCTTCCTGAGCTAACAGACACTGCCCGAGCACCGCTGCTTTAAAAAACTACAATTAATATGGGCAAAAGCATGCCGTGTAAAATATTTTGAAGGGTTTTAACAATCACCTTGTTATTTGGTGACCAGTAGTTTGACAAGCAAAGGCGATAGACACCACCCACTCACCCCAGCTGAGGTCTGAACATCGCCACCAACGTGACACAGTGACAAGGCCCTCCAGCTCTCTCTTGCCTTGCTGGCCTGTCATTACAGCATTTCCTGGAGGCATCAAGAGCTCTGGCATCCCATAAACCCTCCTCTCCTAGGCAACAAATTCATTGATTCTCTATTCTCTACATCTCTGTTTTTTCATTGATTCTTAACTGCATAACTGGTAGTTCCAAACAGCAGGATTTCTACTTCTGCAGCTTATGGTTTTCTGAAGCAGCCAAAGGGACTTAGGAACTCCAGCCTCCCTGCAGCAGTGTTGGCCAGGCTTTTCCCAGATCAGCCCGGCTAGGAAAGGCACAGAAAGCACTCTGACATGGAACTCTCTGGATGATCCCCGTGAGTGCTCACACAAGATGAGATGATGTGTGGTAATATGTGGTGGGATGAAAATAGTGATGAGCGGGGACAGATCCCTTAATTTATTGTGAAAATTCCATCCACAGTCAGTTAAATTGTTTCCTGAGCTGCCTGTCCACCTGTGGGAGTAGGCCCTCAGTTTTACACCCCTTGGCACTTTGGAAGGATGTATCGGCAATGGCACCTTGTGAGCAGCGGCACAAGTGGGAGGCAGTAATCCGTACAGACCGCTGCTACGTATGGTAGCACGTGACCCACCAAGACAGCCCTTTCCCATCTTCTCAGAGGGCACAACTGGTGACAAGTACCTAAGAGCTGCTCGTGCTGCATCATCAGACCTGTATCCTTCCAACAGACTTGCCAGAATCTCACACCATGACCAATGCTGTGCAAGGACCACACGAGTGTTGTCCCCACTGGCAGCCTCAGACTCTTGTCTGGGGCATGAAATCTTCTAGCTAATTCCCCAACATCCCCTTAGATAGAGAAGGACACATCCCCACAATCTCAAAGTTCATTTCACTCTTGTGACAGCTGCAGACACTGCCATGGAGAAAACCAATAAATGTGACAGACACTTTCTCTCTCTCTCTAGCGAGAGACTTTCTCTCTGAAGAAGGTCATCACCAGTCTTCATCACCAGAAATAAGGAGACACATGAGACTAAGAGGCTTTCTCAGGTCTTGCAGCAACCTCCCACAGCCCACCACTGCTAGATAAACTGCAGCCTACACACCTCTGAACCACTCACTGATCTTCTGCCTGATAGCCCTATAAGCCCCAAACCAATGGATAAAGCCGTCTTATATATATTTCAGTTACATATAATTCATTGCAAATTCATTACACAAGTTAAAGTTTTCAACCCTTTCCCTATCTTCTACTGGCAAGACCACCGTATTTTCTTATACATGTGAGGAAATTTTCACAAATAGTATTGGGGGAACAGGTATATACATCACTGTTTGTAGGCTGGCCAAATCGCCAAGCTTGCTGTGAGTGACGCAGGAGCTAGCGAGTAGCTAAGAGAATTGAGCCTGTGCCTGCTCAGTGGGAGGCACGAGACTCCCCTTGCAAGGTGTGAGCAGATGGCTGAGTGCTGAAGGTATCTCCTTAGTGACACTCATTGGGAAACAGTAGAAACTAGTAGCTAGAAGCTAGTAGAAACCTAGGATGAAGGTCAGTTACCTACACAATTTTTCCACAACAATTTAGCCACTTCTGGGCATCTGCAATGCCTGCATAAGGTTGAGACCGTGGCACAAGACACTTGGGAGGCCACCGCCCTTCCGCAGCAATAGCTGGAGTTTAAGCACCATGTGTGTGAACACATCAAATGGCATTAGTCCTCTACCTTTATGCACCTGAATCATTCCTCTGCAAACTGAACCAAAAGCAACTGGAAAACCTGGTAACCACAAGTTATAGCTCTCCTATCTGCACTGTTACAATTAGCATTTTGGGTTCAACATGTTAATGTCACGATCTGATAACAATTACCAGGAAAATACCAACCTAAGAACAGTGACACACCCTCCCTCCTCTGTTTACAAATGTCATGGTCATATGAGATACTAGTCAAACACATCAGCAGACTAAGAATAAGCCACAGTAGGATATGTTGATAAATATTTATTTCAAAACAGTATAGCCTTTTACATGACTAATGTTAATGTGATTTCAGAGTGAGAAGAAAACAACCACTGTTGACTGCATGCTAATTTTGTTTGTAGAAGTGAAACAGGTAACTACCACCAACCCTTTTATAAAATGCTACTAGGTATACCAAACATTTAACACCTTCATTGTTTTTAATATACCACTGAGCACTAGCAAAGAACACAACTGTAAGGCCCATAGGCATCATCTTGGAAGAGGAGCAGCCATTTGCAAGATTTTTACAGGGTTCATCCTTTCAGGACTGCATGGGCTGGTTTGATACACCAGCCAAAAGAGCCCGTATCGTAGAGAAGTTAGAAAATGTCTGCCCAAACCTTTAAGAGGATTTTATTACCAGTTAGATCACCATCAAACCACTTTCCCAATAGCCCCTGAACCATTGCCAATTAGTCAGTCCCCCACCAGGGAGGGATGAAGGCATGACAGCAAAGATAGAATTCTTTTCAAAATGGCTCAAAAAGCCCCGACAGAATTGCAGCACTTTGTGGGCTACGCCATGCTTGTCACGGGAAAGGGAGAGGGAATCTGCATATCACGGCGTGTTGCAATCGCTGCAGAAACGTCTTTCTCACTTCCTCTCCACCCTTGTTTAGAGAGTCAAGGTAAGATGGGAAAGCTGCAGCTTTCGGGATATCCTATCCACAGACCCAGGACAGCAGTGGCAATATTCCTTCAGCACAGTCTATAGCTCCACTTGCTCTTTGCCTGCTTCAATGTTTTCTCTGTAAGTATCACTTGTCTAACTGTTTTCTTAATACTAAGAAAATCATGGAAGATCATGAACAGTTTGGATGTTATTACCACAGGGGCTGTGCAACAGGCAACGCAGTCAAGGATCTACTGAGGCAAATGGTTCTGTGTTACCAGAGAGAGAGATTTAGGATAAATGACTTTGAGAAAAGGATTCACAGCTCTTTAAAAGTCTATGGAATGACTATTCTAACTTGGTGATAGGATAATCACCAAGCGGAAATTCATTATGTTTGGGGATTCAAGACATCTCCCTTCCTTTCTGAGACATCCTTCACTTGATCCTGGCCAGCCGTGGGAAGACAGAAAAATGTGTATGGTCTGACTTGTCTACCAGCCAATAAACCATGGAGAAAAGTCAGCCTCCTTTTTCCCCTCATTCATATCCCACAAGCCTCTTCTGTAATTTTTTTCCCTTCCACACACACCAAATACTTGAAAACCATGGGCTTCCCATGATATTGGATTGCTTCTTTTGTTTAACGGCCTCTAGTATGAAAATGCTTCACAATGTTCTAACACAAATGGATAGTTTGAGCTAGTCTCCTTCAGTACATATGCTTATTTTCCCCATACCAATGATATTAAATAAAAGATATGATAAAACAGGAAAAAAGTGTTTTCTAGTAAGGTGTTAGTTCGTGGTCAGTGCAGACATACTGAAAGCAGCAATTGTTCAATATATAACTTTAGCAAATATAGCAAATATATTTACAAATATATTCCAGATACATAGCCACACAGTTATACTACAGAAAAGAAGCTATAAGAAAAGCAGTACATATTAATCCTTGTGGTGGAAGAGCTATCTCAAAAACGTGAATTCAGCTACATTCTCCTTAGTATGTACTTATCAACATTCAATATAGTCTTCCAGCAGACTACAGTCTCTACTACAGACTCTAGAATGCCTGACACAACAGCTCAGCAAAGCAAATAAATATACATTTCATGTTAAAAGAAGGGCTCACTCTGAAAACCAGCTCTAATAATTAGATGTTAATACTGATAACTACGTCCATCTTTGGCCCTAGAACAGTTTTGGGCTTGCTCAGAGCTTCCAGGCTCAGTGCGAAGGCTGGAGGAGAACTACAGTCACTTTGGAACAACAAAGAGCAGGATTAATAATCCAAGCCGCTAGACTCAAGGTCCGAGACTTTAAGTCACCTGCCCAAAAGCACAAGAGAAAAGGAACAAGAAGACACACTAAAAACTTATTTCAGTTCTGGCATCTCACAACTCTAATCCAGCTCCAATGCTTTCCAGGGTAGCAGACCCACCTAAACCCATCTACCACACCTGCCCATCCAACCTCAACATGTCTCCAAAACACAAAGCTAGTTCTGCCCAGTGACCCTGCAGAACACTTAGCTCGTGGAACAGGCTGAACCTGAGCACAGCATAAAACCGAGTTTACTTTCAAGTAGTCAGCACAAGGAACAAAACCAAGCTTCTTCCAAGCTTTATACTTTCCATAGTAACAGATTAACTTCTGAGCTTACCTGTAGCTGCCGTACAGCTTGGAGTCCACTGCAGATTCATAGCTGTCCTCACATTTCCATCACAGAGATAACAGGAGGGAGTGCTGTTCTCTTCTTTCTGGAAGCAAACAAAACACAGAAGTGATTTGCAGGTATTTATTAAACACACATTTCAGTCATTTAACAAACAGCAGGGGAAGTAAGCAGGAAAATGGGAAACAAAATCAGTTTTAAACCATCTTGATAATCTCCAAGCCCATTTGTCCACAATTTGCAGACATAAAAGCAGTATAAGGATGCCATGCTGACAGTAAGCGGTGGCCAAATCAACAGAGGGTCCACAGGAGCAAATTCCCAAGGAACTCTGCTGCTTGCCCCAAACATTTTGTTGCACTGCTAAACCAGCTGATGCTCAAGAATACAATGACATGGAAAACACCTGATGTAATTTGAATTTATCCTTGCTAATAGGCCTTTATCACTAGCATGGCAGGATATAATAAAATCTCCACAGTTAAATGAGCAATGAAGCAGATTCCTCCTTTTCTTGGTTTTTTTTTTTTTGGTTGTTTCTTTATGGTGGCATAAGGAGCACTGAAATGGATGCTCTTAGCATTTGTTTTACATGGTTTGTTTTAAGCTTAGAATTTTCCTGTCCTAAAACCAACAAGTCTTGTCCACTGAGGCTCCTGCCTAGCTGCTGCAAACTTCTGAGGAGCTAACAATACTGGAGTTTTGCAAGGCCCAGCACTGGGCTCTGAGGCTAGAGCTTGCAGGTGTTTTCAAAGCAGAATTACCACCTATTTTGCTTCTGTGTAAGTTTGGTAGTCCTTTTCCTCCCGCTTCTGCAAGTGAACTTGCATTTCAAAACACAGTTTATACTATTTTATCTCTAAACAGCTCTTCAGCCAGCTCCCTGCAAACAGGAGCATTTTTAAGGACCACAAGCTCAGCTTCAAGTCAGGTGTATGCCTGATGTGTCTAGGAGGGGCCAGCAGCTCCTCTACAGGGCATGTGGGGAAGGAGGACAGCCAAAAGCACATTAAGAGAATTAAATTAAGATCTCTTTGAGACTAAAGTGATCATTTCTAGAAAGAAGGGCAAGGGAGAATCACAAACCTGCATACACCGCATAGCCTCCAGCTGTGCCCCCTCTGTGCTCTAATCCCTGCCAGAAGCCCCATAATCACCTCCTCAGCCCCTCTCAAAACAGGACAAGAGTGTCCCACAGCCCCTTTATACCAACAGCCCCACCTGCTGGGAGGACCCAGCCAATCATGACCCAGGGTTAGAAAGGCCATGCCCAATGGCTGCAGGGCAGGAGGTTCAGAGCCCGCCCATCATCGGGTTCCCTTTTCCTGGACCACTGGAACTGGGTGTCTGCAAAGCCAGGAAATTTACCCCCAAAAGGCAGAAATTAGTGTCTCTACAAGTGCCTAAAGGAATAAAAGAGTCCATGCAGTTACTGGAAAAGGAGCATGCTACCCAAATACACAGGACATCCTGCTAGGAACACCTCAACTCCAACTGAACATCAACAGGAGGCAAAAAATGCATGAAAATGGGAGATGCAAAAACTTGAAGGGCTGGTCTCTGCTGGGTGGGCCCTGGGGAGACCTCAGGAAAAAAAAAAGAAAAAGAAAAACAGCTCGATTTAATAGAAACAGCTGCACTCAAGGTGTGGTGTTGAAGCTGGTAGAGCCAGTGTAGTGTTTCAGAAAACAGAGACAAGAACCTGGAAAGCAGCCTTCTTCACAGAAGCAGCTGGACAGCTGCCAGCTTGCCTTTGCACAACCATTTCCTGTGGCCAAAAACACACAGAAAGGGCAAAAGGCAGCACACGGGTGTCCTGTGGGCCCAGAGGTGTGAGGGCACCAGGTGGAGGAGGGATCCTTCTCTGCAGCCCCCTGGTACTTCTCGGTCCGTGCCCATGTCCAATCCTCCCCTCCAGCACTGAGGCAGTCCTCACAGCAACCCCCTTGCAGGCAGTCAGAGCCCAGGGCCGTGGCCACTCTTCTTAGTGATGTTTCCAACCCTAAATACGTTTTCACCACAGAGACCATTTCCTCTTGTTCATCTTTCATCCTGGGAGAAGCAACTTTGTGGGGCTCCAACTCCTGCCTGTTAGTTCAAGCCAACAAGAATAACTAAGAATAAATACTAATCAATCTGAAACTTTCTTCGTATCGTGCTCTGAGCCAGATGCTACTGCTGTCTTTAACTTTAGGCGGCTTTGAGATGCACCCTCTATCTACAGCAGGCGAAAACAAGATTCCTTCTTTTGATAAAGTTAATTGTGGGCCTCAATAAGTCCCATTTCTTGGCAATACTGTGCTCTTATCTTTAAATGCTGTGAATTCACAAGGGTTTGAAAGGCCATGTATTTCGAGTGCCTCCAATACAACAGGTTTTGTGATCCTGGAGAATTTAATCCAGCAACTTTCTCAGGTCCTGCTGGAAAAAGAGGTGGGGTGAAGATGAGTTACTTTTGGCAGCAAGGGCTGCTGTTACAGTGTACGTATGCCTTGAGCAGAGGCTGTGCCACAAACTCCAGCCAAATGCCACAACAGGAGCACAGCTGAGGTTTAGCCCCCCAGGACAGGGGAGAGCGAGGTGGAAGCCTCTCATCTTGAGTTGTCTGAAATCTGTAGTGCTTTATATGGGTTTTAGTATCAGAGAGAAAATAACAGAACAAGGTTAAAAATGAAGATTTATTTCCCTAAGTATATCAACGTTTTCAAACCTGCTTTGTTTTGATTTTTTTCCCTTATTGGAAGTAGCTCCAATATTTTCTAAATTACTGAAAAAACACTTTTGAAAGCTCAGGTAACAAAACTGTGTTTTTCATTACAACTGTTGGTAATTATGGAGGCAATATACATAGAGAGGAAACTGTACAAAGTGGATTCACTGTAAAAGCCAAGACTTTTCATAATTGCAGCTGTGTTCTCTTGTAGAAAAATAGGTTACTTGAGGGAAAATATTTTTGGACCTCAAAAAACAGTGACAGAGATACCAAGCAACTCTTGGCAAGAGCTGTGCAAAACTAAACTCTGCCCAGTTCCATCTCTCAAGCACCTTCTGCACAACACAGTCTCGCATCAGCTAGGCTGGTGAGCAGGATTAGTGATACAATATTCACATCACTTCAGTGGGGACACGTAAGTTTTAACTAGGCTGCAGATGAAGTCATAAAATTAAACATCTATCATTTTAAAGTTGCATAAGCATTATTGATTTAATATTGTGATTCGTTTGTACATCATGAATGTCATTTGTATATGGCAGCACATTGAGTCCAAAGACACGTCCAGCAGTGCCAGCTACCCAGGTGATGGCACACCTTGCCATCCCCAGCCCCCCTGCTGCAGAACACCAAGGACTTCTGGCTCTGTAGGACACGTAGCTCGTTCATGAGGCCAGGATGTTACCTACCCCCTCGTTACATGGGCACATGAGGAGCTGCCTGTATGTCAGGGCACGAGGTTAGCAACTGGGTCCTGTGAAATCAAAACTATTATTGGCTGCCCTACGTACCTGATTGCACGTGCCACACCTACCAGCACCTACTGCCGCCTCTTGAGAATGGCAGCGAGGCAAGGAACCTGGGCTCTGTGTGTCCCCAGAAATCACCTCCTTAGCAGCCAAGGGAAAGTTGGAGGGGGAAATGCTCTTCTACACAGCTAGGCAGCCTCAGAGGGCTAATTCCTAATAATTCCAGCTTATTGGCTCTTGCCGGGAAAGGAGAGGAGTCAGTGTACAACTGTGAAGAGCCGGGCCAACAATAATCATTACCTCTACTCTCCTAGAAAAAGGCCCACAAATCTATGCTGAAGAAAAGAATGGCAGCTCTATTCCCCAGGAAAGCTATAATAGACACTTGGTAGCCAAAAACAGTGAGGATGAAGCACTGTTCCACCTTTTTGGTGAGTCCAACCCCCATCTACCTCCTCTCTGTGTCTTGCGAAGTGGCTGTGTTTCTTAAGGTAGTAAGGCACTAAATGTGCAGAGAGAACCATAGAGGACAATCAGAACTTACCTCATTCTTATCAAAACTGATGGGAATTATATAACGAATGTTTTCTGAGAACACTGCTAAATTTAACGTCTAAATTCCTCTTACATCCTTCTATTTAGGGTATTGACTGGCAGTAAATCTCCAAATATACCTATTCAGTAGGCAACACTGGCCTGAGCTACCTGAACAGAGTCTCAGGTGCTCGTGTGTATTTTAGGCACATAAAACAACCTTTAAAAGTCTGATCAAGAGCCCTTTCCATGAACTGAAGGCTCATGTGCTTAGATGAGTCCCACAACCAAAACTGCTATTGTAACAAATGTGCAGGCACCTCCTTTCCTGGATGTGGGTGGTTGTGATGCCTGCATTGGTTATAAGAAGCAACGTCCTGGAGAACATGAAATTTAGGAAGATGAGTAATGTATGAAGTGTGGAGGCAGTGAGAGATGATGCACATATTATGTGCTTTTATTTAATAATTTATAAATAAATATCAGTTTTCCCGAAACTGCCCCTCAGCCTAGCAATTACATGTTGGCTGACTTCTTGCTAGTGCTGTTCTTTTATAATAACAAGCTGTTCCCCAAGCCCCACATACAGAGAGTTAGACAATCAAAGTACTGTGTGTGATTTTCCACTTAATTCATTCAGTTAGCGGCAATTAAAACAATACAATTCAAAGCCTTGTGTGTTTCTCCAAAAAAATACAAAACTTTACTTGTTACTATTAATATATACAACCTACAAGAAAGAGGTAACAAAGTCCCTTTGTCTTTCCTGTTGTAGTTATTTTCTTATCCTTTTCTGTAGATGCCCTGGCACTCATCAATATTTCTTTCAGTCACTGTTCTTCAAAAGGTACATGCTTTTCATTCAGCTGCACAGAAATAAAAGGAATTCAGTGGGCCAGCTTCCCTCGGTGGTCAGATCCATTCCCCACAGCTGCCTGGGGAGGAATCTAGGTGAAGGCACAGGGTCTCTCATCAGGAAGAAAATCAAACCTATTTAGAAGGAAAGAAGGCACCGTTCTAGCAGGCAGTTATCAATTTTCTGTTCAGATTTTACCTAGATATTTTACCAGAGTACTTTGTTTTTCTGGAAAAGCAGTGTCTTCATGGCTACTGATCTCTGCTCACCCACTGTATATAAACAATATGAAGTCTTACTGTCACTACAGAGCCATTCGTTTTTTGTTTTATGAGGCTTCACTAATGAAATCTGGTAACGATCTAATTAACATTGTACCAGTTTTGCAGGTGCAAAGGAGTACAGAGGCTGTATCTTGCCCCACAAGGAAGTGATGAGCCATCCTAATACAGCAGCCATGACTGTCTTCCACACCACCAAGCTCCCCCAAGAATGGGCAGATATCTGTCAGCCAAGAACACACGGCACATGCAGTGCTCAGAGAGCAGCAACATCCCTGAAGCCCGAGGATGCACTGTTTGTCCAAGTTTCACAATGTTTCCAGAGCTTTGATGAACGAGGTACATCTCAACGCTGTCCCAAGTAGAAGACTCTACTCCTGACACGCTACTTTTCAGTACTTTAATTCAGTATTTCAGCTCTATTTGTTGACAGAGTCTTTGATTCAGCCCACTCCTGAAACAGAATAACAAACCACTGATTTGGATCTGTAGTCTTATTTACTATCCCACCAACATAAATGAGTATTTCATTTAAGATTAGATCCTCAAGAATGAACTATTGTGGCTACTTTGATAAGATGGTATGAAATCTATCCAAACATTTATCAAACTATGTGAAATCTTATTGGAAGAACAAAGTCCGCCAGGAAAAAGCAACACCAAAATGTGTGTCAGAGCAGAGACTCCTAAAGTCTGGTCCAAAGGGAATTCACAGCTCATGTCGTGCTCACCTTTATTCTTTTATTATAGTACACAATAGCACAAAAAGGAGATAGCAACGTAAAGAACAAAAATCAGCGTTTCTTTTCCAGAAAGGCAGGACTCTGCCAAACCCAGCTCCCATTACAGAAACACTTTCCAGTATTTTCTTTCCTTAGAGTTACTGCAGTTCTAGAAAGATGTTACACGGTGATGAATGACAAGGAAGGCAATACATCAAACAAGACACTTATTGCAAAGTTACTCTTATTAGAAGAAATGCTAATATTGTACTCCTGACATATGACTTTATACTTGAAGAATCTTGCAGTTTACATATAATCCGGGTGAAAGAAATCTAGTTGAAAGACCACATCTCCAACTGTTGATGAATGTTTCCAGCAAGTCTAACAATAAAAAATTCAACCATCTCTGCTTCACACACGTTTGTTCCAAATGTGTTTTCTTACCTTAGGTCACTATAACAGAGATAACACTATTAAGATAGCAATTATATGTGTTCTATAATAAACATACTTTCATAAGGCATTTCAGGGCAACTGGATTACTAACAAACTTTATAAACCATTAAACTTATCATCAGTGTATACCAAGGATCATGTTATTACAGTAAACTATATACAGTAAGGCACTGTCCGTGAAATGAAAGTGATATTTTGTATCACTTTAATATACTGACATTATTGACCAACTTATAAATACTGATAACATTTCCATTATCATCTACACTTAGCCTTCTTCATGCTTTCAAGTGCCCTTATGTCCAATACCTGAAAACATGCAATTGAGTTCCACAGAGTTACTCCAAAAATCACATCAAGGAAGTTCTTTATTGGTTTCTCTCAATGACTTCCAGATTAAATCTGTTCTTCTATAAACACAGTGAAGGCATTAAGCGTCTAGTCTAAAAACACACAGTTAGTAGATCTTTTCAATCCAGCAACAAAGGACTATGCAACTGTAACACAGCTAATAACTCTGCTGATGACACACATACTGGAAGAAAAATCAGTGCTGAGACCCTTAGTATCAGAAGAATAAAACCATATTTAAGAACTAAAAAAAGATTATAGAGCACGTCAAAGAAATAGGTTTGTATATAAAAGTATCTACCTTTTACCTACTCACCTTTCAGACATTTGGGTTCATTAAAGTCACAAGTATCAGTGCAAGAATGAGTAAAATGCCAGAATGTCAAGGTAAGGAAGAGGCAGACATTGTAAACCTATTCACAGTAGTGTTCCAGATTGGTACTAAAAGAGTTATGAGCTACATTCATTTCAAGTAAACATAAGAATATCTATACTCAGTTCAGGCCTTCTTCAGTCATCATCTGCTTGGAAAGAAAGGAAGAAATTATAGCTTCTGAAGAACAGCATTCATTTTTCTCAGTGACAGAAAGTGAAAGCAGACAAACTCTGGCCCTTCTCCAGTTCAAGTCAAGGAGAGTTACATGTGTGAACCCCTGAGGGTGACATCTATCCAGCCTAATATGAGGGTGACATCTATCCAGCCTAATATGAGAGTGACATCTATCCAGCCTAATATGACGGTGACATCTATCCAGCCTAATATGGCTGATCTTACCCACACTGGGAACTCCCAAATCAAAAGCAGTTGGCTCAAGCCTCTAGAAGAAGAAAGGTTTCACATCAAAATATTCTTCTAGATAGAGATTAGGTCCACAAACATACCATCTGTCCTTGTAACAAAAGCTTTCTTCCTTAAAGTTTGCTAGGAGACGTGATCTATAACATTCACTCCAGAAGAGCGATAGAAGCTTACAGTGACCTTTCAGGCCCACGCATCTTGAATAGTTTCTCTTATGAATGGATAAGTGTTCTCCAGGCCTTCTAGAACAGGGAAACAAAGAAAAGCAAAAGACGACCTAGAGTCCTCTAGAACCTCAGCATTTCCATCTAGCTTTTCATTCAAGTGTTTCTACCCTTGGTTATCGACACTAAACAAATCCATGGTTATACTGAATAGTAGCAAATCAACAACAGCTAATAAAATTAAACTAAGCTAGACAGCAGTGCTGCCTTGAACAAAATAGATTCTTCCTTCAGACAGCAATGACAAGAGCAGACAGAAAAGCAGCAGATATGTGATCACACAGACCTTCAGCTGGAAAGGCAAATGGGCAGGCCTTGGCAGTCGTGTAAATTCTGTGGTTTGGGTTTGGAGGTTGTGGCTTCAGCCCCTGGCCCTAATTCCTCACCACAAACCACCAGAAACCTCTCTGAGTAAATGCAAGGCCAGCTCCTTCTCAGCAAGGCTCCATCAAATTTAAATATCATCCCCGCAGAAGGCCTCCACCCATGCAAAAGCATCCTGCCATAGGTATGGTTACTCAGCCCAGCAATACGTAGGCACGAATCAGCTGGAGTGCGAGATAGCTGAGAGCCGCTCAGCCTGACAGCTGGAGAGAATCCCCCGACCACCTCCCATCTCTGCACACTGCCTGTGCTGTTGGACAGCCCCCTGGGAACATGGCTCAGCTGCCTTCTCTGAATCAGACACGGAGGACTGCAGATCACTTAATATCACCAGTATTCTAGGAGCATTCTGGAGACCTTAATCCTGGTCCTCGGCCACGATCCACTAGGCACCTCCCACGCATTAGGCAAAAGGCAGCCCCGGCACATCAGGGCTACTCTAAGGCAGGCCTGTCCACCTGCAGCAGTACCTGCAGAGCAGCAGCTTTTGAACTACTCCATGTTCTGGGATGCCATTCCCAATAGCTGAACGTAGCTAACAGCCTCTGCTTCTCAGCACTAGGAATGAGGCAAACCAGCACAAGTACCCGTGGTCAAAGGCACCCAACCTGTCGACACTGGAGCTAGACAGGTGAAAACCATGTGTGGGGCAGCGCCTGCTTTGCATTTTGGTGCAGATGTACACAGAGAAAAGAGTGAGGGCAGAGCTGAGACAGTGGGAAGCTTGGAGAGAAGGAGGGTGTCTGTTACTTAAAATCACTCTAAAGCACGTTACGAATCTGTTAAACCATTGCGGCTTACCCTGTAGTTCAGAGTAAATCAGTAACTTTTCAGAGGGAGTGAAGAAACTACCACTCCACTTTTAAATAATGAAAATGCTAAAAAACCTACACTTAACAGCTCTAAAACTGCAGCTAGTCACCCACCAACACCCACTCCTCTTGTCAGCAGGCTTTTTTCAGCTTTGCCTATTATTTGTATCATGCTAGAGATGTTTAATGTTTGCTGTGCTTATCTGCTCAACTTGAAGGAGCCTCAATTGTTAAAATCTGCACCTGTGTCACTGGCCTCTTTCCCCACAGCATTTTGATCTAAATAAGTAACAAACACAGAGTTTCCAAAATCATTTAGATTCACTGGCTCTGGGTGCATAGCTGTAAAAAATCTGCTTTAAGACTAACATCCAATTTTATTCATGCCTGAGGCTTCACCACATCATCTATTTTTGTAAGATTAACATCAAGATCCCAGTTCTCCAGAAACATGAAGAGTAACAGCCAATTGTAAAATGAAGATCATGTTTCCTCACATCCAGGAAGGTACGTTTTCCTAGTCCTTTCCATGGTGGATCTAATTTCTATTTGTATTTTTGCACCCACAACATACAGCGTGTGTATTAGTCCTTCCGCCTCCCCTTAGCTGAAATGCATTTCTGATGAAACTGTGGGTGCCAAAAAGACACTAACACAAATCTCACATGTGCAAAGTGTCCCCTGAAAGACAGCTTTTACTCTGGAGGAGTTAAGAAACAGCCATCTTCCTGTACCTTGCACAACAGCATTTTTAATCATCCAGCTTGAAAATATAAATATAGCAAATGAGCACATGATATTTCAGCTAATCCATTTGAAATGAATATACATGAAAACACTTCTTTTTGAACAGGGCAACTGGAGGACAAATTGAGGGACATTTTTAACCTAAACAGCAGAAGAAAAGCTGCTTTAAATAGTGCCTTTGGTATTTGTCAATTAGAGCTATTGCATTGCTGTCAACTCGCACTCCTTTAGTTCCAGCTTTTCTCCATCCTACATGGATCCACACAAATCAATTGTCTCTTGCAAACGCGCACTAACCACTGCAAAGTGAAATTAATAAAGTGCGAGAAAAGCTGATTCATAAAGCTGACACTCCTGTGCCCAACAACTCTGGGTTTCTCCCCTCCAGCTAGCTGTTTGACATAGGCAGGCAAAGTGGTAAAAGATTATCAAATTGCAACTGTCATTCCTGACAAAATGCATCTCAATGCTGGAAGGAATTTTAGGTTTTAAACTAAAACACCACCCCAAAGGGTTCCTCAGAACCTGTCAATATCTGTACCTCGGATGGAAAGCTACCACTGAGCGCAGTGTGTCCAACATATAGAACCTGCCATGAAATGAAGTTCTTCATAAGAAAGCTCATCTCAGTCTTGGTTGGTAACAATAACAGGGAGACAAGATGAGACCATCAGTCTCAATTGTGAAGACAATGTTTTCCTCCCATATTATTCTGTCTGTCATGTTCCCTTCAGGTTCCAAAGGAATCCCTGTCTCATACATCATTATTTCCCACAAAGCTTGAAAGCCTTCAGGGGGGGTTTCTTCCTGCCCACTGTACCAGCCTTGATGTCTGAGTACCTTCAGAGCAGTGACAGAGGCCTCTGCCAGCAATAAAGGGGAACATCTGCATACCAATTAAACTGCTGAGTGCTGAAGAGTTAAAAAAAAAAAAAAAAAAGAGGGGGAAAAGCCTTGAAAGTAAATCTGAGCCAAGCTCTAATTAATGCCCTAGGCCCCGATTCACCATAGCACTTAAGCATGTAGTTAACTTTAAGCATGCATTTAGTTCCACTGAAGTCAAAAGACAGCATCGAAGAGGCAAACTACATTAGCACAATTTAATAGTCTTTGGGCTAATTAATCAGCCATAAAAATTAACTACAAGAACTGTATTCCTTATTTCCCTGGCTATGACATTTCCAGATAAAAATACTTGAATGTTGCTGGAATAAATAAAAAGCTCTACCTTGCTGGGCTGTCATGGGCTGCTCAGTCCTGCAGCTTTGAGGGCCAGTCCCTAAGAGCAGGTAAAGGAACTGAGCTCTCCGCACATCACAGCCCAAGGTCTCTATGTCTATGTGGTGGCAGAGCGCAGGCACAAACAGCACAGCCCTTGTCCTGAGGAGCAGCAATCTACGAAATGAAAGAATTGGCAAGAGATGAGCAAAGCCATCAGGCAGTGGATGGCACATGAGAGACACCTCATTTTCTCTGTGAAGAGGCATTTGTTCATTTGAAGCGCATCAGTGTTAGTTGTGATCGGAGGCGGCAGGAAAGGGCAGCAAACAGGGCTGGGTAAGTGAGGAAAGCTGAGGGCAGAGGCAAATCTGGAGAGAGAACTGGTGCGGTTACCAGGTGAGGCACTGCAAGGCAGAGCCGGGGGAAGACGAGCAGTGCTGATATCTAAGGGGTAGGAAGATCGGAGTCTGGTCCGATCCCAAATGTGGGCAAGAGCTAAACCCTCTTCAGTTTCAGTGAAGCAGGATTGAGCTCTGTAAAAAAGAAGCCCGGAGTGCAAACTCCAAATAACTCAATACTCTCAGATACATCTAAAATTTTTCTCCACTTGGTAAGCACAGCATGGTGAACAGCCATTGAAACTGCACTGACAACGTGCAAGACAGATTTGGCCTGAATGTGGTCTCCAAGGGCCCAATACAACCACCTTCTGAGCTCCTGTTGACTTCACAAAGGCATGTGTACAACTAATCATTCTGTAAATCAGGATGCAAGGAGAAAAGCTGTCTGATAAGGGCCTTCTTGCTACGATTTCTGAAGAAATGAAACCACATAAAGTTTCCTGAAGTATCATTAATGCTGTACTTGGCCCTATAAAAATGAGGAAATTGAGACCAGGGAAGATAAATTCCTGGATGACAGTACTTCTTTATCTTGTCCGTTATGAAAACAAGAAAGAACAAAGATAGGCCCCCCAAAAGAAATTAGAGCACCATGAGCATAAAAAAAAAACCACAACAGATTAGAAAGTATCAGATTAGCTTTGAATTTCCTTGCTTTCATTGGTTTAAGCGCTCTATTGTTACTCTCTTGGTTTTTTTAATTGCAGATACTAAAAATTCTTTTATCTTTCAAAGTCCTTAAAGTCTGTTATATAAATACATAATTAAAGCCTCTTTCAGCTGGGTATAATTTACTCTATAGTTTACAACAGCTGCACTAGAGCTATTACAGTTTATCATTTAAAAGCGTAATTAAGGGCTTCTTAATTAGTGGATCCTTCAGTTACTAGACTGTGACCACGTAAAAGATGCTTGGCAAGCTATCACATGCTACAAAACTGCATGAAATGTTTGTGTGGAAACGGGGTTTGTGCAAGTCCGAAAGAGATTCGTTGTCCCTGCAGGTCAGTCCATGTGAGTGTGCAAGCCTCCATACTACGTCCACGCTCTCCGCTCGCAGTGCACGGCTGGTCTGCACACAGACTTGCCCTCCCTCACACACTGTTGGGAAGCATCAGCACATCCCAGGCAAACCCCCAGCCTAGCCGAGCTCACCTGCTACGGCAGTCCTCTCTGATGTGGCCATTCTCATGGTCAAACACAACCGAAAGAGAAGCCAGGATCGTGCCTCCTGACTGCTCGGGCTGGCTCTCACATCACTTGTCAAACCCTTTCTCCTGCAAATGCAGCAATTGCTGCTGCCACTCTCTCCCTCAGGAGCTCTGCAGCATGCTGGATCCAGCGAGCAGTTTCTCTGTGGTGCCGAAACTACTTGGAGCCCTAGAAGGAAGAAGAGGGGAAACAGTTACTGCCTCTCATTTATAGCCACCGACACATATTTCTTGTTAATCGCCACCAAATTAGCAGTCACTGAAATGTTAAGTGCAATGCTTGCCCAGAGAAAGGACCAGAACTCCTTCATCCCTCCCCTGCATGTGGCATGGTGCAGGGAAGCAGCTGGCAGAGCCATAGGTAGTCTTAACAGGAATCACTGGAACGAGCCTTATACCAGTGTGGGACTCATGGGACCCAGAGCTCAGCAAGCAAAGATCTTGTCCACACCACACTCTGGAGGACTAGTGGGGTTTTGGTAAGTTTTCACCTGCTTTCATAGCACCTGTGTTACAGAGGGTCAGATTTGGGGCCTGCCAGCATTTAGGAGCATTGCTTTAAACAATACAGTGACAAAATCCTAAGTTTTTATTGACTGCAGGATAATATAAATCAGCTATTGAAAAGCTGTATCATTAGCGCTATTGCTTTCCAGTGGTAGATAGCTACAGTAATAGATTGGCCTCTCCATCTCATCCTCCCACTGGAAAGCAACACATACAGGACTGATCAATAACCTGATCTAAGTTACTTGTAGACGTGTCAGGTGCAAACATTTCCCTCTCTCAAAGGTTTTAAAGACCAGGTATTTTTGCAGAATTTAGGCCAGACAACAAATTACTTTGGATAAATTGTCGTTACGGCAGAGAACAGTATAACCAGATCCACCCACATTGTTAAAAGGAAGTTTCAAATAGAGAAGAAATAACTGTATTATATGCATGTATTACTTTGTGGGGTCAATAGCTCAAGTTGTTCTTTTGCAACAGGATAAATTCCCATTTGAAAATAATTTTCTGTTACATCCATATTGTTGAGGAGCCTCCGTTTGACAGGAAATAACTAGATTATTTCATTATCGGGTTTGCCACTAATTTCTACAGCTGAAATCCTAAAATACCTTCAAAATCAATATCAAAATCCACTGCCATTACTAGGGCCAGGATTTCATCCTATTGTGTCATGACATATAACCCACATAATTTAGTGTTGCCAAATCTGAAGTAAATGGAAATCCTGCAGGTCACAGCCTTGTTTTCCCACAGATCACTGGAGATGCTAGAGAGGTGTTTAAGGGCCTTCCCTATACGAAAATGACATCCCTTTCACTCCATCGGTATGATTAAAGCATGTATACGTGTTTCTTAACCTTATCTCACTCTCTGTCACTTGCACGCACACAAAGAGGATATATTCAAGATGATTATAAAGCAGATCAGAGGTGAGCTGAAGCACAGTTATCGCAGAATTATGTCACAGCCTCCAAGGATGTTCACGGACACACAAAAAAAGTGGACATACGCTGAGTCCTGCTGTGGCATTGACATCAAGGCAGTCTTTCTTGGGGAGAACAGACCAACACTAGCCAGGGTTTTTTGAAAGGTGAGCTGTCCCCTTCTGAAAACCCTTGTGGCAAGCTGCTTACAGACTCAACTGAGAACTTCTCACAGGAACATCATATTTTCTGGAGCTGACCTTCCTAGAAAGCTTTGCACTTGAGATTCCTGAAAATCCTTGCACTCTAAATCAAACACCCTTTTAAACAGGTTCTTATTGTTTGACATTTACATTGCATGACCTGCATGGCACTAATGCTTACTTTCTCCAGTAAGTTCAGTGGCATCCAAAGTGATGCCATGGAAATTATTTTATATGATTTCATTTTGCATTGATTTCTGTGACACAAGAGCAGGGATGACCTTTCAGAATCATAGGATCACAGAGAGGCTCGAGTTGGAAAGGACCTTAAAGATCATCTAATTCCAATCCCCTTGCCATAGGCAGGGACATCTCCAACTAAACCATATTTCTCAAAGCCTCATCCAGCCTGGTCTTGAACACTTTCAGGGATGGGGTTTCTTCAGCTTCTCTGGGCAACCCATTCTGGTGTCTCACCACCCTCACAGTACAGAACTTCCTATCATCTAATCTAAATCTACCCCGCTCTAATTAAAACCATTGCCCCTTGTCCTAGCACCTTGTAAACAGCCCCTCCCCAGCTTTCCT
>NW_009734626.1:13662-18649 GCF_000703405.1 Apaloderma vittatum | reverse complement strand
AGGTAAGGCTGACTGGTCTATAGTTACCGGGGTCGTCCTTGGTCCCTCTTTTAAAGATGGGGGTTATGTTCAACCTTTTCCAGTCTGTGGGAACCTCACCAGACTGCCAGGACCTCTCAAATACGATGGCTAGTGGCCTAGTAACTTCAGCTGGCAGTTCCTTCAGGACCCATGGATGTATCTCATCAGGTCCCATGGACTTGTGCACCTTCAGGTTCTCTAGGTGTTCCCGCACCTGATCTGCTTCTACTCTGGGTGGTTCTTCTCTCTTCCAGACCCAGCCAACACCCTCTGTGATTTGGGTGGTGTGGTTTGAGTGGTTGCCCGTGAAGACTGAGGCAAAAAAGTTGTTGAGTATTTCAGCCTTCTTCATGTCCTCAGTAACCAGGTCACCCGTATCCTTCTGGAGAGGCCCCACGTTCTCTCTCTTCTTTTTTTCCTTTTATTTAACTGTAAAATCCTTTTCTATTATTTCTAATATCACTGGCCAGATTTGACTCAGTCAGGGCCCTAGCTTTTCTAACCTGCTCTCTGATTACACAAGCAATTTCCTTGTAATCATCCCAGGTTACCAGTCCCTGCTTCCACGCTTTGTGTGTTCCCCTTTTGTATTTTATTTTTGCCAAGAGTTCTTTATTTATCCATATAGGTCTCCTGGTCCTTTTGTGTGACTTCTTCCTTCTAGGGATGCAATGCCTTTGAGTTTGGAGGAGATGAACCTTGAAAGTGAACCAGCTTTCTTGGGCTCCCAGTCCCCCTAGGGCTTTATCCCACGGCACTCTACCGAGGAGGTTCCAGAAGCAGTGAAAGTCAGCTCCTCTGAAATCAAGAGTTTCAAGCTTGCTGAGCTTCCCTCTCTTAGCTTCCCTTAGCATCTCAAACTCCACCATCTCATGGTCACCGCAGCCAAGGCTACCCACAAGTGTAGCATCTCCCACCAGCCCTTCCCTACTGACGAGAACGAGATCCAACATGGCACCTCTCCTCGTTGGTTCTTCTGTCACTTGGATAAGGAAGTTATCATCAATGCATTCCAGAAATCTCCTGGATTGCTTGTTCCCCGACGAGTTGTTCTTCCAATTGAATTTATTTGCTGAAAAGGTAAAATAGCTAATAAATCCTGATATAAACCGCCACCGGTAAAAAGGAGGGTGTTCAGATGCCCATAAGCAGGGCAAGGTGGTCCCTGCAAAAGCATCTGTATGTGCCCAACTGTTCCAGAACCCCATTTTCAGGATGAAAGATGATTCAGCTAAACAGAAGAGGACATACATCAGCATTGATTACTAACCCTTTTAAAGCTAACAAAACACTAGCTATTACAACACATGGGATTTTACCTTATGATATGAGTATTTTCAGGGGGTTTGCAGTTAATCAGAAACAGCTAGACATAGGCCACTGCCAAACAAGGTTGCAAACAGCTAACAGACACAAGCCCAGTGAAAAAAGGGCTACCTGCTATTCAGGTAGAGCAAGACCAAGGTAGACCCTCTGCAGGATTATCAGGCTGTGGGATACTGCTCCTGGATCACATTAAATGGCAATATGTAAGAAAATGCTGCCAACACCTTTTCACCTCCTTTCATCCTAAATCTGCTGCTCCTCTTCTCTAGAGGCTGGTGGGAATGGGGCTAAGAGGAGTTTGGGCAGGAACGAGCTCAAAGAGCTAAGACTGGGGTGAATGAAAGTAAGGGCTAAGTTGGCATGGAAATGAAAGCTGGACCACTATCCTCTGAGCCCAGGGACACTTCCACCAACCCACTGACCTCCTCCTGCCCAGCTGCTTCCCAAACCCAGAGCCAGGCCACTCCAGACAGTCATTCACCCCAGGAGGATATCTGCATCAAATGAATCCCTTTACAGCAATCTCCAGGCTTTAAAATATTCTTTCCAGTATTTGTAAGGCAAAATGTTTCTATTTCTGGAATGGAAAAGAAAGCCTATTGCCTTTAAGATAAAAAGTCTAGCCTGCAGCTTTCTTTTGCTCTTCTTGCAGGGAGGAGTGCTGAGGAGCAGGATAACATTTTGAGTCTGTGTAAACACTCTGCAACAGGCAGCTCCCTAAACCTGTCTGCTTCCTATCAGTGCTCTTTAGCTAAAGAGTAACTGTCTGCCTGAAAAGAATTATTGTCCCTCAGCACTACAGAAAAAAGCCAGTTTGCTTGAGTTTACCTTGTGGCAAGTCCTCCCTAGTTCTGTTAGTACCTCTGTAAATAGTTAAACCTCTTCTCAAGTCATTAACATGAATGAGATGACAAGTTTTCACAGCCCGTTTTGCAAAGCAGCCGGACATCTCACTGACCATCTCGCTGACCGGCGCAGTGTAAGTGGCTCCAGGAGAAGGTGCCAAGAGACCAGAAGATATTGTGCTGCAACTCCTGTTGCATCCTTTCACAAATTCCCCATGCCTCGGCTTCCTGGCCTGAGGCTGAGACTGAATGTTTTTGCTCCCTCACGAACCTGTTTGGAAGAAATATGATCTGTTGAAATCTCACGGAAAGAGCTGCAGATATGCAAAATCTTAGTTTGTGTTTGTGACTCTGGCTTGTATAAATATATAATTGTAATTTACACAGTCAGTCATAAACTTTACCTGAGTCACAGAACAGGCCATGATCGACAAATTCCACACAGTAATTACAAAATATCTAACGAACTTCATCTGATACCCAAGCGTTAAGTAATTCACTAAATGTCTGATAACATAAGAGCAGGATTAGGAGGGGTCCTGGCAGAAATTCCAGTGGCTTTACCTCCTTCACAGCTCCCCATTGCCTCAGAGATAAAGATTATGGTTTCTAGGGTAACTAGACACACACATATACAAAAAAAGACACATTGTCTAATTTGGTTTCCTGAGACTATCAGAGCACTGTCGGGCCAGAAGCATAGCCTAAACATTATTATGAAAGATTTGTAATTTCTTTAACCACTCATTTTAATTCACAGTCATGCCTTACATACATTTTTAGTTTTAAGGGTAATTCTTGTATCTAGATAGTTTCTAAATAATAGTGACAATTTAAAATTCACAGACCATTATGAAAGACACACAGAGGACAGATGGTCCTGTTGTATATGTGCATATGCTACCACTGAGGGATTTTGTACTTTTCTTCATGCCCCATCCACACATTAATGGAAAGATTTGAATAAATGTATAGTTTTCCTATGTATTTATGTTCCTGCATGGTTTATATGCCTACACATACACAGATGATAGACCAGATTACTATTTCAGATCATAGACTTTCACACTGTGGAGGAGAGCAAATTATGCAGGTGTTACAGAGGTGTAAGGGCTAAAAGTGATGGTATGCTGGTAAAGCTGGGGATTAGCAATCCTTTAAAACAAAGACTTAACTTTGTCTCATTTGGTATTTGCTAGCCAGAGTTATGGGCACATGCATTTGTTCCCATGTGGACAGCTGAGCTGTCTGTGACAGAGCTCTACTTCAATTTCTTTTTTCTGAAACCAGAAGACACCATGCTGCCACTGCAAAGCCCCAGGGCATTGCCATGTCCCACCTCCAGGCACACCACCCGTTCTTCACCTACGCGTGGGCACTCCTGCCCTCTTCTCTCTGCACTTCCAAAGCCTTGTGTTAGAGCATCTGAAGAAGCAGCATGTCTCCACCTCTTCAGAACTATCTTTTCCACTTATCAAGGTCCAGGTGACTCAGAGACAGCTTTCCTTCCTCCACCTTCAACAGCATTTAGGTCACCAATGCCAGGCCAGAAAACTTCCATACAGTTATCCAAGACCGAAATGTGATGCTGCTCAGACATTCCAGTGGGACAACGCTCAGAAGTGTTCCTAGGTATTGAAAGGTGATCATCAGTTCTGCTAAACTGTTTGATCATGCCCAGCATGTTTTCAGGCCATGCAAACCTGTACTCTTCTGGAGCATTCTCAGGCAGCGTCCACGAGCTGGAGCTCTCCAGCCAGCAGCCACCCCAAACAGCTCACGTGCAGCCATCCTGTCTTGCAAGGACAAGGGACTGCTCAAAGAGCTTATGGCTCTTTCGTGCCAGCTGGCCTCAGTGCCAGAAACCATTCCCAGGCACGTTCAATTTACCAGTATAGACGGATCCTTTGAGACTTTTCCAGGTCAGGGCTGATCACTCAGGTATGCTTGATGGACCGATACTCAGTGCTAATGAGTCAACTTTTTTCCAATCATGAAAGGCATTTAGTGTTCATACTTACTGTGAATAGAGCCAAAGCCTTGCAGATTTCTATCTTGCAGGTTATTAGCTGTTTTAAACATAAATGTAATTATTTACTTTAAATTCTTACCATAAATATCAGACTTCTAGTGTGAGAAGTCTTCCACATTCAGAGAGCAGCAGATGAGTTTGAATCCATGACCAGGTAAGTCACCCAAGTAACCTGACACCCTAAAATTACATCAGTGAGTCACTCTACAGCAGTCTGATCAGTAAACCCAGTTAAATCCAAATAAAAAACAATCTAGCCAGGCTACTCTCCAGCAAAGAGCTTGCAATGAGCACTGTAACTGATTTAACCTTATCCTGTTCTGTGGGAGGGCTGATTTCTTTCAGTATCCTTCATATTTCAAGATTCTCCAAGATAAGTGTCTCACTCCCCCAGCCAACACTGACTGCAAAGACCTCACACAGGCTGAAGCTTGAAAAAAATCACTTAATACTGTGTCTCTCTTTGGGGCAAATAAACACACTAAAGAAATCTGTGACTTTCAGGGGGCACCTACAGGAGTTTTAATAGAGGTAGATTATGAGACTTCAATAAAGTTAATTCTTGCAGAAAGTGCTTCCTGCTACTGCCTTGCCTTTCCCTATCTCTGCTAAACAAGCACTAAAACCTCATTTCCAGGGCCAGGAGCCCAGGTGTTCACTTACTCAAGTAGCTCTGTACAGGTAAGCAATGGCAAGTGAAGCATCACCATCCTCTCTGCAACTGTGCTGCGACCTGTGGACATCTCTTTCCTTCAGAGCTGTG
>NW_009734626.1:0-13631 GCF_000703405.1 Apaloderma vittatum | reverse complement strand
TAGGGAAAGCGATAAGATGTAGGCAGTGAAATGACCCACGCAAGGGAGAAAGGCCCTGCTCCTTTGCTCCAAAGCAATGGATGCACACTTGAGGAAAATCTTCTTACAGCCAAGACAGTAGATTAGTACTTAGCAGACTCAAGCAACTGAACCTCCAGGGTGTGTGCATGATGTTATTTTAGATGTGGATAGTGGTCAGTAACACCTTAAAGGCCCAAGAGGTGCTAAGCCAACACAGAAAATCAGTAGCATTACAGACAACCCAAATAAAAAACAATTAAAAAAACCACACTGTACACACATAAAAATGTACGTAAGCATACAAGATCAAAGAGTTTGGCTATATTTGCACAGTATATAGAACAACTGGAATGGTTTACACACAACTAGCTTTTTTTTTTTACCTTGAGAATAATTAGGAAGGATTCAAGATGCCTAATTCCACTTCCAAGTAGTATCAGGCACTAGCTAAACTGTACTGCAAGCATCAACAAAACTTGCATTTCCTGTTCTTAAACTTTTGATGCTCTCAGTTTTAACTGCTGAACTTTGAGATAGAGATCATAGTAACTGCAGCAGAACAGAACAAAGGGAAGGGAAGTGCAATTGAAGCACAAGCTTAAACTAAAGCAGTAAACTGCATGTCATGGATGTGCTTTTACTAAAAGGACATGAAAAGGACATTATAAGGGATTCAAAGCATTTGGGGGTGGGTAGGGGGGAGGAAGATACAACACTTGAAATAAATATTCCACAGAGAGAAAATATCTAATAATTTATTGACCTTCAGTTTCACATTGTGAAAAAAAAAGCAAGTTTTACAAAACCTTAAGATGTAGTAGCAAACAAAAAGACATAACATAGACAATTTCACTTCTTCACTTGCACAATTTCCTTTTAGCACAGGAACCATATCTTCAATAGCCAGGAAAGGGAACATTATTCTGCTCTAATCACTCTTATTCAGACAGGTGTCAGGCCTAGAGAAAAGGGGCTGCACAATTATACCAGAAGAGGAAGGCTGTCCTTTGTTGTATGTTTCTACAGCAACCAGCCTGCAAAATAAGAGGAACCTTCCTGTCTTATGCCAGGGTTTTTGTGTGCACTCCACTGTGAACTGCATTTGCTTTAAAGTGTAGGGTGTTTTGCAGGATTGGAATGGTCAAGTAGCCAGCCAGGATTCCCACATCAATTCAAAGAGCTAGGGTTTAGCATATTCCCTGCAGAGGCAGAGGCCCACCCTGACTTCAACTTCCTCAGCCTACACACAGGAATTAATTGAGGACCTGAAAGCAGACCATAACCTTAGAAACAGCTGTGAAAAATCCACCCTACTTTCGGAAGCTGCACAGTGCTACAAAACACATTTCATAAGCTAAGCAGTTAGATGCAGTGCAGCTTCACATCTGGACTCTTAACCACCTTGACAGAGAATACAGGTCTCAAACCTATTTACCCTTACTCAAAACAAAAGGAGCCCTGCGGACCTGGTTCTTTGCTTCCCTGTAGCTCACGCAGTCACTAGTTGCTGGGACAGGGACCTGCAAAGCAGAGCTCAGGCTCCCCTTGAACTCCCAGGAATGACTGGTGAGATGAGGGGCAGTTCAAGGCTGTTCACTTCAACCAGACAACACCTGCAATACAGGGATATACAAAGGAGACCTACCCTATCTAAGATGTTTTCCTACTGTTTAAAAGACATCTAAAAGAAAAGAATCAATGCTGGGGTAGGGGGGAAGGCTGTGGGTTTACATATTTTTATAATCTATCATTTCAAGAAATAAGTTTAACCAGAGGAACTATAACCGTTCACATTTAGCTAGGCCTCACCCTTTAAAAGACCACTAATGCCTTTGCTAATTAATCAGTGTTCTCTCAGCATTCACAGAACTCCAAATACTATTTCTGAAATGTAAGAGTCTACTCCAAACAGCAAGTCAAACGTAAGGCAACACAAAGAAACTTCCAGTGACCAGTGTAAACACTTTCAGATGACAAAGCCTTCACAAATACAGCTACATCACTGTCACACAGAGAAACGCAAGCATGACTGATGTGACTTATTTTTATTTTGCATGCACGCATGCAGCTGCGCAGCACACACCAACCATGTTACTGAATGTGTCAGTTAAGAAAAAACACAATACAACACATGCTTCATAACAGGATCTGGCAAAGAAAGCACCTGTGAAACATCAGCTTCTGAAATCCAGACAGAGGAAAAATTAAAAAAAAGAGTCGCTTCATCTCTGTCTCAAGAACAGACTAATAAGAAACAAATTTATTTAAAAATCAGTTTCTCAGGATTGTATCTGACGCTTCTCAGCAACCAAGTGTTTAAAGACACACTTGGCTAAGGAAAACAAAAGGCAGCAGAGTTTGAGGGCTATAATTAAGAGGTTTAAAATTCAATTTTTATCCCCATAAGAATTTTGCCAGAGCAGTTGAGTCCTTGACACCTGGCCATTCAGATGATCATCTGAAATCCAGATGGACGAGGCAATCCAGTCAGTGCAAAATTGCTGCTCTTCTTTTTTCTTTTTTAAGACTTCATCAGTATCTTGAGGTTTTTTGTTTTCATTCTTGAATCACCATACTCCACTCATTCAGGTCAATGTGGCTATATAGTAGGTACCCTTCCTCCAACCCAATAAATAAATAAATAACTTTGGACAATGACTTCACGTGGGCTTGGTATCCAGAAGCTCTTCCACAGTATTTGCATTGCAATCAGGAAGCTGCACAAAGAGAACGCTGCAAGATATTTCAGCTATTTCCAGATTACAAATTGAAAGGCATGACCAATAAATGAAATGTAGCAAGTACATCTACAAGACACACCACATTCAACCTGGTGAGCTGGTGGCCTGAGAAAGTGACCTCCATGGCTTCTTCCTTTCGTATATGTGTAATTTAAGACACTGCCTTATAACACTTCCATTTCCGACCTGGAAGTCACCCCTCCCTCCCACCTCGAACTCGTATCCAATAGTTTTCTTTCTTTGTGCAGCAGAGCAAGTCAGCGATCACAAGATGTGCAAAACATACAAAAACTCACACAAGCCCTTGCAACATGAAGACAATTGCAGGCATTATTTCAGCATGCAAGCACTGAACAATAAATAACTGTATCTACAACAAATAACAGGAATGGGACAGTTTGAATTACTTATAAATACAGGGAGGAAAGAGAACGAGGAGCATTTGGGAGATATTGTCATTCCCCACTGTTGCAAAAACGTTTCACTCCTGGGCTGTTCCTTATCAATCACAAGGTAAATCACTGCACACGAGGCAATTCAATGCCATATCCAAGAGACGCCATAGGCACTGTCCAAGAGCAAGCACGATCCGGTTAGCAGAGTTCAGCAGCAGCGCTCCTTATCTTCATTCACACTTGCTCTTTCAGACCCATCCTTCTTCCCCTGCAGCTGGCACTGGGTCTTCAAACCACCACAAAGAGAAGTGACAACCATTTCAAATTTCACATACAAACAGAGCAGTCCATGGAAATCAAGTCCTATGTGCTGCGCAGCTCCGAGAAGCTCTATGTCATCTTTTTCTCCTTCAAAGTACTGATTAATATTGGCATTAATCCACAATTACTACTAGCACAAGGACCAGATCACAGGTTCATCCATTCATATTTAAACGACGTGCTGAAGCACTGAAGACAAGTTTTTTCATCTCATTCCTTCATGTCTAGGTTAGGTAATTTACAAGGTGCAGACGATTTTCTTCAAATGCAAGAGACACTGAATGATCTTTCTTCATTAAAATCAGATCTGAGGTTCCAATTCTCTTCTCCAAATAAAGGAGTACACTAAATGCGTTTTTTTGAGGGAGAGAAAAGACTTTAAGTGTTTTGCTGAGACAATCTATCATAAGGTATTTGCTAGATGTCAAAGAATATCTAAAAGCTAGGCTTAGGACACAATCCAGTTGTTTGGCTTCCCCTCCTCCCCACCACTTCTGTGTTCCTGTGCGATAGCTAACTACTGATAAATAAGCCAGCTAACAACATCATTAATTAGAGCCAGGTTCTGCCTTTATTATTCTACTAGCCTTACTCTGCAAACCATCCTACTGACCCTAGAAAGAATGTTTAATTTTTTTTGCTATAGACTCAGTCATTTGAAATCTAAATCAAACTTCCCTAATACAGTTCAGCATGATGGCTCTGCATCCTACATACTTCAACATTTGTATTTTCTTCAGAAACCTAAAAGGTTTGTAGATTTGTTTTACACAAACGTAACTTTATGCAATTTCTCTTTCACAAAAGCCTACATGAACACTTAGTGCAAGGAGTTTTTTTCTATCCCTCAGCCAAAACAAACCTGGTTGGAATAAAGAAGGGGAGGTGAAGGTGTCTCATCCCAGTGAAGAACTCTGGAAAGAATTTATTCACAATAAACAAAGGGGCCTATAACTGCCATACTTAAATCATATCTACTATTCACTAGAGCAGAGGTCTGCCTTATTTCGTGCCACACAACAACGCACCACATATCAGTAATACCATTCTAGAGTCCTTCATAAAAATTGATTCTTCAATGAGAAATTTGGATGCCGAGATTGTAGTTTGCTTTTTCACTATGAAACTGTATTAAAATGCCAGCTTTCAAATCATCAGCAGCTCATCTCAAGTAATTCTGACAGCACTGCTAGAATTTTAGGAAGCAAATCCTATACTATTACAATGCAAAGGAACTCCAGTGAACTCACAGTTCATTTGGACATACCAGATTTCTCTCAAGCTGTGATGTCTAAGAGCAGGGAACACTCACAGGAAACATCACAGTCTGCATAAGAGATCACAGCACGAACCTTTTTTACAACTATGGGCTTGAAACACACTATCTCCACTACATCTAAAAAAAAGTCTCTGCACTTAGCGTTGATTAGTCTTTTCTAGACATTCTTTAGCATAACGTGCTGTTCTTCCCACTAAAACAGACTGTCAACACTGAAGCCAAAAGGATGTTCGCCAGCATGGGATGAACTTTAAAAAAAAAAATTATAAACAACATTGAAACAGAGGGGACAAAAACATAATCCTCAACCTACTCAAAATCCCGTTTGAGGAACAAGATAAAGCAGACTGAAGTCTTCCTAAAAGCTGTCAGACTGGGGCCACACAGCACCATGAAAATAGAGGGTAATCAGAAGTAATTTCCTTTTTGTCCCTCCCACCCACTGACAAAGCAGCAGGAGTCAGTAGGGAAAAAAATCCAACTTGCTGGATGAGCACACAGCACTGGAGAGATTTCAGTCTATGGCTGCGTTCAGCCAGTTATCTTGTGTGCTAGTGAAGCTAAAATAATGGCTTCTAACAAGATACTGCAGAGCAAAGGAAAGTTTTTGCACCGTTACATTCTGAGGACTCTTTTTCAAAATAAAACACTCCCTCTCATGTACTATAAACTTCAGAACGACCAAGTCAGCCTCAGAAGAATAAGTCAATATTTTTCTTGGCACAGACCTGAGTCTGGGCATTCAATACCACTGCTCTAATAACACAGAGAACTGCTGAAAGTCAGTAATAATAAAAATTAACTGAAGACATCAAGATGTTGATCCTAGCTAGCCACCATACAGAAATCAGGGCTTCCATTTGCTGGCTGTTGGGGTGGAATTACTACCAGCACCCAGGATCTGGTAAGTCTCAATGGTTTGTCCTGGTTCCCCAAGAGTAAGCCCAGGAAAAACAAAGGAAGGAGAGGAGAGAGGACATCGTCTTCAAGACAAATAACCACCTGAGACAAGAGCAGCTGACAGCACAACATAGCCCAATTTCACACTAGATTTCCATGCTGACCTGCTGCTTTGCATGGGCCTAACCTTGTATTCTTTATTCAATCAAAGCTCCCAGTCAGCTGAAAGACAACTACAAGATGAATCCTCAGTGTACCACAGAGAAGAGAATTTCACAACTACCCTACATTTCTAGGTATACTTTTCTATCTACATTGCTTCAAAGGCGTTTGGGTTTCATGTTTACTGCAAGAGTCAGGCAAATGTCTCCATCTGCAAAAGACACCAGGGAAAAAAAAAATTATCTATCCCAAACAGAAGAACCTAGGGAAGTCTTTATACACAAGCTGTTCTTATTTTCTGGACAACGTCCATTAGTCTGGACTTTTAGGTAACTTTAATGCAAATACAGAGCTTGTTTAACTACTGCAACTGTATTTGTTTGCCTTGTTTCTTCTAACTTGTCTGCCTTCGTGATTACACCACATACTGTCCAAATCTAAAAAGAAATTACCACTCACATAGATTATTTGGGATTAAGTCACTGTATTTGTTTGGTTGTCTGGTGGTAACTGTGTTTCCTTACTGAAGTCTCAAGGAGGGGAAAAGAGTAACACAATACTAAAGGGAGTCTGCCAGATTTGTTGCAAAATACAGATATTAATAGTTCTGAAAAACTTCAGTAACTTAAGTGATGTAACTCTAGAAAAGACAAAAATAAGGAAGAAACAGTAATAGTTAAAGTAACAGTTAGCATAAAAAAAAAAGATCTGAAAAATATTGGCAATATGTGTATGCACCCAGATTTTTAGTGGGATTTTTTATTAATCTTTTATCCCTTCCTCCTAAAAATCAGAAATTCACAATAACTAAACAAGCAAGGCCGAATTCAGGCTTGCTTGTGAGAAGATACAATGCTGAAGTTGCATCTGGTAAGAGGTTGCCCATTATATATAATTAAATTGTTTTGGAACAGTGTGTGCTATAGACTGGTAATTATTCCGGCCAGCAATATTAATTATATGTCTCCCTGACACTATATCTAGTCCAACATATATGACCATAACTATTTTGAAAAATCTGTATTTTAACATATATCGCTAGAGCTAATGCAACCTAGTCCGTGCAGATGCAACCATGCTGTCTAGGCAAGGTGGAAAATTAGGTCTGAAGTACCTGTAGAACACCTTTTATAAGAAAGCAAGTTTCCCCAAAGGCTGTCTGCATGGAGAAAGCATGCAGTCTGCCTGGAAATTCAAGTGATTTTACTATCAGGCTTCAGATCTGAATTTACAGTATCTTTTTTGGGGCACTGTTACTGGATATAGTGACTTAGCCTCTGTCATCAGGATGCAGACCCCTGATTAGCACGCATTTAGTATTTAAATGTAGAGTAGGATTCAATTCCCAAAAGTTACCTGCACAGCAGTATTTTGGAAGTCAAAGTGTTATTTTTTGCTCAGTTCTTTACACATAAGTCATACACGAAAACGCCCCATAAAAAGAAGTGGGTGCAAGATATGTGGCAAACTACTTCCAGCATCTGGCTTTGTCACAGATGCGGTGTCTGTCTTCCAACAGCCCCTGAATGTACGCATGCGTCTCAGTTGCGCCAGCTGTAAAACTGGATTGAATATACTCACCCTCCACAGAGTGCTGCTGAAAAGCTTTCTGAAAGGCATTATTACAGTGGAATTAAAAGGTGCTATTTCTTACCTGATCATTTGTAACTGCAACACAGACACAATTACGAGGGGAGGTGCTTCCATGTGCTGACAAATGCCGTGGGAATTAATGAATAGGGCACAGTTGTTATGCTGTTCCACACATCTAACGTGGGATCATAACAGTCAAGCGTTTTGCACCTCTGAATGCCAAAGTAGCCTCCAACCACGTACAACTTGTTTCCAGATGCCACTGCGTGGCAGCTCATTCGCTTAGCTGTCACATCTCCCACCTTAGTCCACTGGTATGCCTCACTGTTGAATTTATAAGCAGAGCATGCAGAGAATTCAGTATCTCCACCCATAATGAAAATCTGGTTACCCAGAACAGCTGCAGCGGTGTAGCGCCAGGGCTGTGGGCAGGTGGCTGGTACCGTCCATCTGTTTTCACACTGATCATAGCACTGTACTTTGGGCAGCTTGTCATGGCTAACGCTGGTACCTCCAAAAGCAAACAGCTTGAGCTTTGCACTGACTACAGCTGCATTGCTTACACCCTCACGCAGTGGGGCAACCATAGTCCATTTGTTGGTCACGGGGTCGTATTGTTCTACTTGCTTTAGGGATACTGAAGGGGAAGCTGGAAGGCAACCAGTTGCTGCAGTGTGTCCTCCTACCACGTACAAACAGTGCTTAAGTTCAGCAGAGCCATGCCCAAATCTAGCTACTAGCATCGGAGCAGCCTTTGACCACTCTTCATGAAGGGTGTCATACACCCACACATCTTTAGAGACTCCGTTTTCTGACCCTCGTCCTCCGGTGATGTACACTTTGCAGCCTATGGCACAAGCACTGAACTCCTTCCGTGGACTTGGTATGTCAGCCTTTGGAATGATCTCCTTTGCCTTTTGGTCCACCAGGTACAGCTTGTCACACATAAAGGTTTGGCCACCCAGAAGAAAAAGAGAATGGCCAGTTTTACGGGGTCTGGCACACAAACTAGTGACCACTCCATCATTTTGTAAGATCTTTAACTTGCATCTTATCGATTCTTCCACAATCTCTTTGCTTTTCCTTTGCTTGGTGATAAGTTCTTCCATAGCTACATTTTCCATTAGGTATATGGCTGGCAAGAGGGCCAGTCTCACTGTCTGCAATAGCTCAGGCAGATAACAGTGACGTTTACTCAGGTCATAGTTGACCCAGCTGATAGCTGATTCATATACTAGCCTTTCATCTTCAGTTTCTAGTTCTTCACTGGAAAGGAGCTGCACTACCATGTCTTTTGGCAGCTGGAGGAAATCTTCGCCTTTACTGATGCTCTGGAAGTTGCTAAGGCACATCCTCCAGGATAGCTCGTACAGCTTGGTGCACTGGTGAGCATCTGACAGCAGCAGCATACCAAGACAGTTGGTGGGATGAAGGTTTTTCTCCAGAAACTCTGCACAAGCATCCCGAATGTCCTGAAACTCCAGCATGTCACCAGCCTCCAGCAGTGACTCTGCATTCTCCTCATTGATGATAACCCTGGAGGAATACGCATAGTCCAGAAGAAGCTCTAAGACTTCTGGGTGAATCGAATTATGGAAGTTGACTTCACTGTCCTGGCTCTCTTTCAGTCCTCCACTGAACATTGCTTCAAAATAGCGGCTACAAGCAGCTAGGACGGCTCTGTGGCAGGGGAATGACCTGTTCCCAGCATGGAGAAGTACATCTGTAAAGAGACGCTGCTGACGCAGAAGGTTCAGGTGAGTAAGGACACTATCAGCATAGGATGACTTGTGGAACAAGTATATATTTATAGAGCCAGTACTGGCCCTAGATTTGCGATTTTCATGCATGCTGACCGACATTTTCTTTCACACCTAGAAACAACGGAAAAAAAAAACAACAGTAAGACTAATGAGACAGTAAAATTCATTATTATTTTTACATATCAAAAAGTCTGTTACTCACTACAATACAGGGGGAAGTCTTCATTTACAGACCAGTGGCCAGCGAATTTCATCTACCTTTGGCATGTGTTTATTTTTTTGTAATAAGAGTTTCATAAATTACATACTCTAAATTCATTGCCCAAGAGCAGGTTTGTCTTGGGAAACCTGATCTCCAACTTTCATAAGCATACAGTAAGCAAGTAAGTCCAAGGAGAAAGAAAAGGAACCAGGGCTGATTTTCTCACCCTTCCCCAACCCAGACCAGCTGATTCATTACAGACGTATACATGCACATGTTGAAACATTCTCCTGTACTGAATCATAGCAGGAAGAGCTACTAGACAGAACACCTAAGGAATGTCAAAGGCTGCACAGGGAACAAAAGCCTACTAATCCCATTAGGAAGCTTCCCCTTGGTATATGATTCTATATATGCAACACCAGAGAATGAAAAAGGGAGCTTCAAAATAAAAACCTAGCAACGAGCATCAGTTTAGACTTGTGAAACCATAAAGTAAAAACACGCAAGTGAATTTTAGAGATTACATCTTGCACTCTCCCAGTGGCTGCCTGCTATAGTGGTACAGCATATACATGAGCAAAGTCAGCAGAATAATGTGTTTTGACTATCAGCTGAAGTCACCGAGTCATTGCTTCTGAAGCTACCTTGAGAGTCAGGTATTTGGAGCACAAGTTCATTTTGAGGTTTGGAGGAGGCATGAAACAGAAGATATATCCTATTCTATCCTACTCCTAACAAGCCCAACACTATTCAGTCCCTCTTTGAAAGTGAATGTTACTGTCACCTGCCATGATATGCAGGTCTACATATAATTACAGCTGTAAGTTTCCAGATTTAATTAAGAGTCAAGCCTAAATAGTATGGAGTACAGGGAAAGGCAGCCATATAAAACTAACAGCAGAAAAGCCACAGTGCAAGTAACAGGAGACAATGCATACAGAGCCTGGTGCAAGCTGTGCTTGTGACTACAAGTGCAATAATCTCATTTCTGTCTCTCCAAACTACAAAGGAAGTTTGCAAGAAAGACGAGAACTAAACTTCCCTAATTGCTACAATACTCACATGGACAGAGTTCCTTTTACTGCACCTTCAAATAAGGAACAGGGCAAAAGCCTACCTGGGAAGGGCCAATGCCCAAAATCAGAGCATGACCTCGGGCAACCCGTGAAGGTTTTTAACATGTATATACTTTTCTCTCTCACACGGACCTTAATACTTTCATACTCCTGAGCATGTCTAAGCAGTACAAAATCGTACAACTCTATTCCCAGATTTCATGCCTCAAGATGATGTAAAAGCTCTACGAGCCTAAAAAAAATAATATTTTTTTAATAAATACATATATTTTTCTAGATTCATATGACAAAAACCTTCAACAAAATCAAAAATCATATATGATTAATTTTGGCAGTGGACTCCATTTCAGAACAAGCAATTTGTGTATATGTAATTTGCAACACCTGCAGATTAACTGCAGCATAATCAATAACTTGCTAGCCATGCTAACCTACAGAATAATTGATTTCTCACATCTAACAGCAAATTTGCGATACACCTTTCCTTTCAGTCACAGCAAAAGAGCCCCTTAAAGCAACATCAGTTAAGGAACAAAGAGACACCTTATTGCAGAACTGCAATAGTCCATTTGCTTTAAGCTGAAACATGACCTCCCCAATGAACCTCAACTGGTATTGGAAAGAACAAGCAACACAGCTCAGCATACAAGACTCAGTCCAAAAACCTCCCAAATCAGAAAGGAATCCTTGCCATCAGAGTCACAAGGCAGAGTATCTGTCTTGCTCTACCATGAAGAAGTTTGGGAAGCTATTTTACCAGTGGTCCCTACATCAGCCTATTAAATGCACTAACACTAAGCACAGAACAACTTAAGGAGGATGGTATGTCTTCACAATACAAACTCTTTTACAAGGAAAAATAAATTACCTTTAATGCAATTGTATTGTCTGGCAAATAAAGACTCAGATGGCATTCAAGGATCTCGAGCACTAATCTCAGACTAAAATTACCCACTTAATCTATAGTCAAAAAGATTACACTGACCATATACAGGTTAAAACCTGCTGGAATTGAAGGATTACAGAAAGGGTTGTAGCTTGAAATACTAATACACGAACAGTTTGGAGACACAGATGAGAAGGTGAACTCTTTACTGGCAAAGCTCCCCTTCCAATTTTTTCAAAATTTTCCATGCACTTTACCATTTTAAATGTTCTTATGATGCAGTGCAAAGCCTGCACTGGATCTCTACAGACTGGCTTTCCTCACTGAAGACCTACTCTTGCAACCTTTCCACGTCAGAGAGCAGGACAGGAGCTAAACACCCACTGATCAGAGACAACAGTCATCAGGATCTGAAAATGCTCAACGTCCCCCTGCTCTCCATCCCAATTAAGTGAACGTATAGACACCACCATACAGGCATGTCAGGATCTCTATGAAAAAACAGTTCCTATCCTTTCCCCCCGACATAGCGGGGAAATTCAGAGTATATCAAAAACTTTCTTTTATCATGCACACAAGACTCAGAAACACGGCAGGTAAAGTTCACATCAGAGACTGCAAACACTAGCATTCAGATCTTTCAGCAGGCTCCTGCAAATGCCACTTGCTCAGCATCATTAAGAAAGAGCCGATAACGATGATTAAATAGAGGGAAACATTAAAAACCCACCCTATAGTTACACCTATGTTGAAGGCTACAGACCATATGCAGAGGGAAGGAACAGATCTCTGTGTGTTACCCAAGCCCACTCACAGCCCCACAGACATAGTGACAAATACTGCTGTTAAAAAAAAAAAAAAGTAAGACAGACTCGCTAACAGCTACTGAATAAGGCACTCAGCATTTCACCCCACTAAAATAGAAGATTCAGCAGAGCCATGCCATTTCTCAAGAAGCACTTGCAGACTTCATGTATGCTGGTCTTTAACTGTTCCAGTAACGCTGCCTTTATCATCACAATGTCATCTATTGAGAAAAATGCAAAGCACGCCAATTCACATTTAAGATAAGCTAACATACTTCCCCAAACAGAACAAAGATACATATCTATGCATATCTTTTTCCTCCACTGTGGTTGCTGAGATGAGTTCACACGTGGACTAGTAGAAAAAACTTACAAGCCATTATGATAATGGACTAACAGGCAGTGTTTCCATAAACACATCCTTTTGCAGTTTCTAACTATTAGCTCAGTCTAGAATCTTACAGGAATATAAAATGTATAAATGACATCTCAGATTTCACTGTTTGGTGTTGGAAATTATGCAAGCCTCAAATACTTCAGCAGAGGTAATTTACAGTCAGTGAGCAAATGTTCATCTTGAACAACATGAGTCAACTCCCTTCAGGCATTTTTTCCTTAGAAATAATACTTGTATGTAAAAGACAAGAAGTGGTCAGTAAATTACAGATAGAGATTTTATCTAGGAACAGAGGTTGAGCGACTTTGATTTATAATTACACTTCAACAGACTACTTGTCACAGCAGACCAGTAGTAAACACAACTTTAAGACTAAACAACAGACTCCTTGCCCTACTTCTTCACAGCTCTGCAGCATGCAGCTCAGAGCTTAAATCAAATGAAAAAAAAAAAAGTATTTTCAAATTACTGACACGTCCCTGATGTAGAGTCATTATAATTACATGGTCGTGGCTGCGTTTTTGTCCAGAATCAGTGTAACAGCTGAGGGAGAGGAAATCTGCTAAACATCCCACTGATTTAACTTAAACCGCTCTCAATTGCTAAATCAGCAGCGATATCATCAATTCTGCAGAGCCAAACCATGACCCTACCTAAAGTCCTCTAGCACAAACTCAGTGGCTACCTAGGACCTGGAGAGAGATGGAAAGCAGAACACGCTGCTCCTGCTAGGAATGCACTACCGCTCACCACATGAAGACAAAGAAACCCAACTCTAAATTCTCCCCAGCTCACTTCGTCTCAACGGCTGAACGACTCCATCTCTAAAGACAGACTTGCAGGATTTCTATACCAGCCTGATAAACAGTACAAGAAGTTAAACTGCATTCAGTTTCCTCTACAGAGCAATAACCACGTGCAAACGTTCCCGTACCAGCGCAGGAAGAGCAGCAAGGCGCTCGCTCCCTCCCCTGCCCTGCCTCACGCCGGCTGAGGGATGCTCCGGACGTCCCGGGGCCCCGAGGGGGAACCTGAAGCCCACTGAGGATGCCAGCAGCCTTCCTAGCAGGAAGGCTCCTTTCCGAG
>NW_009734625.1:0-3348 GCF_000703405.1 Apaloderma vittatum | reverse complement strand
ATATATTTTTTAATATAATAATGTGGAAGACAGGAGCGGCACATATGGCAAAAGGTGCTGTTGGGACTAGCTTGCATGTTGGAGCATACCAGGCCGAAGCGACTGCGTGTTTTGTGGCGTTACATTCAAGGTAGCTGTCAGCCCCTGTCCCTGCTGTTTTGATTGCACCCCTGGGGAGCTGCTCCATGCTGTGCTAAACCAGGGACACGGGGACCCATGACCTTGGCCACCATTCAGTGGGAAAGTGGGACAAGAGCCGGCTCTTAGTGGACGAGGAGGAAGGACTGCACCTGCTTCTACATCATCTCTGTGGCGCACAGCCTCTCTGCAGGCGGCAGAGAACTGAACTAACTGGCTCTTACGGGAGGCAGAGGTTGCCTGTTGTTTTTTGCTGGGAGGACCAAATTTGTCAGACATGGATGCTTGCCATCAGGCAAAAATTTAGGAAATTTGAAAGAAAATTGCTTTTTTGGGGGCCCCAAACTTGCACCTTCTGCAGTAGCTGCGCATTTTGTGGATGCTTACGTGACTTGAAAATGAGTCTGTTGTGGTTCAGGTGCTAAATATGCATCTCCACAGTTAACCTTAAGCTTTAAAACGTGAAAATTCTGGCTAAGGCTATGCAATAAATCTTTCCATTCTTTATTTTGTGTTTGCACAGCTCTGTTAATTAGTCAATTAACAAAAGAAACCATGATAATAAACTCCACCAGCTCAGACATGCCGTATGTAATTCCTGCTTCTCAGCTGCCTCATTTATTTCTGCTTCATGATTCACATCAGATGATGTTTCTGAGTAGTTTTTCCATTCTGAACTTGATAGAGGGGGTTAAGTTTTGTGCTTATTTGTTGCAAGTTTTTATTTTTTTTCACGTAAGGAAAATTAATTTGATCTTCTTTGTAGCTCACTAGCTTCCTAATCTCCAAAGCCATATTATCACTGTCTTAAAATAAACTATGAGCTGATGGATTGACTGACAAGGAGAGGTTTTTCTCATTTGCCTGGAAATGCATCCTTTGCCAGGAATGAGCCCTTTTTTTTTTTGCCAGCCATTTCTTTTCTGAACATTTTATTCCACTTGAATGTTAACACATTTGTTTCTGTAACATTATGCAGGGAAATAGCTTAGTGCTGCTTTACCCATATTAAAATGCTGCATGTGCAGAACTGCTTGGAGTGAATGTTTATGAATATGTGTTCAAAACTGCATATTCAATATCAAATTTAAAGTCAGACCCAGATATGTGTAGAATAAAGCTTTCTGCCTTTTACTAGTTCATGGTGTTATCGTTTATCTGCCTCGCCACATAGCGAGCTTTGCAAATAAGATAATTTTGCAGCAGTCTACAGCCAAATCTTAACAGCTGGCTTTCTGTTGTGCTCGCATTCAGATCTGAGCTTTTAGTGCAGCTCTTCTAGAATGCCCTTTATCACCAGGAGAAAGGGAGAGACAACTGCTTTGCATTTGTCAGATGTAATGTGTTTTGGGGTTTTACCAAGACCAAAGTCTCTTGATAACAGCTGAGTATGTGAGACTGAGGAGGAGAAAGCTTGATATTAAATACATTAGATAAAACTACCGATTAAATTTGGAGAGGAACACCTAAGTAACATGTAAAACAACGTATTAAAAGAGAGAGCCTTTTATTTTTGCTGTTGGTAGAATGAACCAGTTTATGATTTTAAGCCTTATGAGATATATGACTGCTCAGCAGGGGTGAGAAGTAGTTTCATCACCTACAGGTAGAAAATTGATTTTTACTCAGTGTAAGGTGATGTGTACTATTTCTTTAAATCCATAGTCGGAAGCAGAACACATCCCCTTGTGCTGTACAAAAATCAATTTACCAGAGCAGAAGAATACCTAAGTATATTCTAAACTGTGAAATAGAGTGGAAAACAAAGCAGTTCTGGAGATAGCACTTGGTACTAACTGTAATAAGGTTTACTCTACAATTGTAGAGGAGAGCAGCCTGTTACACAGTTCTTGTCTCGGTCAATGCCTGTGTCTCTGCCGTTGTAGTGTGACTGGATTCATAAAGCAAAACAGCCACAATGTTTTGCTTTTACTTTTTCCTCTTAAGCATTTATCTGATGATTTTACTTGTTGCAGGTAGGGCTGCTTCAGTGTCTGGACAGTATGAGGTCAGGTGCAAGGCATCTCTTAACTTCAAGCGGTCCTTTTACTGAGATTTTTACTCTGTGATGAGTGTTTTTTTTACCTAAGTGGTAAAAAGTACCAGCAGTGTGACCTTTGCTACTTGCTCCAAAATTGGAGGTCCCAAATAATCATACAGAAACTGAATTTGGTCCGTAACTGAAATAATTAAACCTTACTCCAATACCACAACAAGAGCTGTAGGCACGCTTTTGGTCTGTGATTTAGACATATTCATGTCATACTGGGATTACTGCAAGCGAAGCAAGTCTGCCCTGAACCGCTTTCCGCTGCTACAGATCTGTCAGACTGGTATCGAGCCTTGTGTCATAGCAACATCACCGCTGTTAAATTGCAATCTCTTGGGATGAAAGCTAGATTGTGTTGATTTTTTTTTTTAAATTATTTTTCTTGTTCTACTGGGCTGCTGTGAAGATGTGCACTGTCTCATATTGTGAGCCTGGAGAGACATTATGTGGGGAGGGAATAAGGGATAGCCCAGGTGGTTTTGGTGATGAAAAAAAGATGGCTCTGCTATAAAATATTTGACTTGGAGGTCTCAGTCCAGTCCTGGTGGACACAAAACTCTTCTAGAACATCATCTTGTGTAGCACAGAGCTACAGAGAGCCTACATAAAAGTGGCTGTCACACTGTTGGGTGTTGAACAGAATTTGTAGATGGAGTCTGATACATTACAAGGAAAAAAAGAAAGACAACCAGTTGAACACTCTGGGGCTGGCTTATTCTCTAATGGTATGCAATTAAACAGTAAAAAAATGCCAACTAGTAAAAGAGGAAAATGTGCAGCGAAGAATAATGGGGCAGGGAGAAGAGTAGCATTCTGAATAAGAAGTCTAAAGGATGGGGAAAATTCAGAGCAGAAGGAGGAGCCAATAGATCTGCACCTCTACGAACGTGTGTTTTTACAAATGTGTGCACTCTAGAATCTGCATAGCATCTACTGAAATTAGTGAGAGAATTAAATGACGAGATACCAAAGCAGTGGCATTCATATCTCTGCACCTGGGTCACTTAAACTGACCCAGATTCCACCAGTTTTCTAGACTTTACTGCTGGCTGTTCTTAGCACTAGAATTTTGGGCATCAGTAATGAAACTAGAAACCTCTGTACCTACTGATCCTAGCAAAGTAAATGCTCTCTCCTGTTACCATATAAGGAAAAAAAAA
>NW_009734624.1:0-1274 GCF_000703405.1 Apaloderma vittatum | reverse complement strand
GATTTGCTGATTCCTAATTTTACTCTAGTAGAGGAATAAAAACCCAGTTGCTTCATCTAGTCTACATTTCTGTGAACTGTTGGGTTACATTGATCAGTGTCTTTTTTTTCTTCTCTCATTTATTCAGGATATATGACTCGAATCCTGAACAACCAAACGTATTCCAGGTGGAGCAGCTGGAACGTCTCAAGAAAGAATTACCAGAGTTGAAAAGCTGTGTGTGCCCCACAGTTAGCCACTTCAAATCCATATCTCCTTGTAAATGTCATCATAGTTGCCTCGAAGAAAAAGCTGTAGATAACTTAAAGAGTGTTCAAATGCAGAAGGACTGATTCTAGGCAGAAGGTTGTTTTATATCTATTTAGTTGGAGCAGTGCTGTCTATGCCTTTGGGTTTGTTTGTTTTCTTTATGTGCCCAAATAGCAATAACTGTATTTTTCCTTCCTGACAGTACTTGTTGAAATTTCGAACAATGTTAAAATACTGAGACAGTTGTAGTTATTTTCCAATTCACATATACAGTCTTAACTTCTTCCTATAATCAAGTCTCGGATCTGGAAAAAGAGAATGAAGTTATTTTCCAATTCACATATACAGTCTTAACTTTTTCCTATAATCAAGTCTCAGATCTGGAAAAAGAGAATGAAGCAGTAACACTAAGTGTGTTGTTATTCTTAAAAAATAAATAAAAAATTAAGCAGTCCGAGGAATAGGGAAATTACAACGATCTGATATTGAATACATTGGAAAATTGTTTTGACTTCGATTTTACTTCAGTGCTACAGCTTGTCAGCCTGTATCTGACAAAAGGAAGTTGAGAGTGATTGTGAGATGCATGTATAATTAGATCTGGCCTCAATAAATGGGTACCTCACATGTTTTTGCACTGATAGATCCACCTGTACGAAGCTTTGTGCCATTTAAAAATAATTGTATATTTTTAGGTAAACTGCAATGCGTATTAACTCATATTTTTTCCCCCCCAATTTATTGGACGCTTAGGCTGCTGCCGTAATTTTCTGATCTGCCAGTTCATTGATACAGTGTCTGTGTGTAGCAGTCAATGGTGAACCACAAGCATGATTTTTTTTTTCCTCATTAATCTCACACAGGCCTGCTAAACTTCAGAAATATTGCACATAATTCTAACAGAATTGCAGAAACGTCTTCACTGGTTGAGAATCTTTTTTGCACTGTAACCTAAATAAACAGAATATACAAACTCTACATGCACATGCACTCTACATGCACAAACTCTACAAAATGCATGCTTT
>NW_009734623.1:0-444 GCF_000703405.1 Apaloderma vittatum | reverse complement strand
GGCATGTGTTTCAGAGAGTGTTGGATTCTATTATTATGTAGCAGTGCTGTTGTTCGGCATAGGATTGCTGTGCTGTGTTATTTGCAGGGTCCTTGCGAGGACTTGATACTGATAAATGCGGCCTTCATGGAAAAAGGAGGGGAAAATGAAGATGCGTCGACCATGGAAGGACCAAAAACAAGTTGTTCCCTGGGCAGAGAGATGGAGAGTGACAGGGACGAGGAATGAGAGCTCGTGCCAAAAGGCATGTCTGTGCATACTCTTTCATCCTCAAGATTATGGTGTAGCCATTTTAAGAACATCTTGGTAATTAAAAATTGAACAGAAGAGACAAAGATGGAAACAGAAGAGGAGGAAAAGGTAAGACAGGGAAAGAAGGAAGGACGAGACGTAAAGAGAAGTAAAAGAAAGGAAAAAGGAAATGGCAGAAGGAAACTGAGGAGG
>NW_009734622.1:0-25604 GCF_000703405.1 Apaloderma vittatum | reverse complement strand
TGAATTGTTCTTTGATTCTATGATTCTATGAGTATGATACAGAAAGTAAGTTAAATTGGAAATGCAGAGTTCAATTAAAACAGGAACACTTCCTCCAGAACTTGTTTGCTAGTAGATTTAATGGGAAAATATTGTCTACTTGTTTCCAGTTTGGCTCAGGAAAAATTTAGAGATTAAGATCTTTACTATAAATCACAAAATACAGCTCCAACGCACTTCTAATTAGCAGAGACTCAGCAAGTTTAGGAAAAACTGCTCAGCATCCGTTGGTTGCTCACCACACAACACACATACATGCACATACACATATAACGCAATGAAAATCATAGAATCATAGAATAAAATAAATAATATCTAACACTTTGAAAAGGTCACTCAGTCTTTCTGGTGCAGACACTTTGCTCCCTTTGTGACCAGTTTCACAAAGAGCAGTCTTTCTAACTTCAGCCGTTTAAAAAGCTAACCTTTATGTTTTAGATTCCCCTCATCTCTATCGACGTACTCTCTTGTGCTGAGGGCTTTGCTCCTGAGGAAAACATTTCCCACTCCCTCCCACCCACCCTCATGCTAATCTTGACACAAACATCAGAACCTTCATCTTCAGTTTAACATTTCAAATGGGAATTTCTAAAGCATCCAGTCAAAAAAAAAAAGATAGGAAAAAAAAAAGGTGAGGAGGGGAAAACATCCTTGTATCTCTAAGCAGAACTAAGCAGAAAACTTTCTCTACGTGGGAGGTGTTCAAATATTTTTACCAGCCCTGAGCCCTAGGGGCGAGAGTCTGGCTCTTGCCAGGCATCTGTCCCCTGTTCAAAGTGAAGTGGACACAAACAAGCACGCTGATCTTACACATTCTTGGGTGACCTAGCAGTCATATAAAAGTAAAACAAAATTCAACCTCCAATAAGAGACCCAGCAGTTTCTACTCTGTGTGACTGGCAAGATGATATTGAGAAAATTAAATAAGTCTACCCAGGGTGGTAGAAGCTGCCTGAGTCTACAGGCAGATTGAGGCACAGGCGAGACACGGTCAATATCCTGGACGGTTACTCAGACATCTGTTGAACCGTAGAACTGGTCATCTTAGCAGTGTGCAAGGTCTCAGAAGAAGTAAAGTGATCAGGACCTACCTTGTAAAACTACATCTCGTGTTTTCACTACGAATAAGTTGTCTTCTCCTTCTGTTGCCTCATCAATGGCAAGGAAGGGATTAAGCCAATTATTTACATTGAGGAGACACAAAGTCTATTGGGTTTAGACAAATGAGAAGGAGAGGGTAACACATCCATGGAGGAAGGCATGGGGTGTTTTTACCTGACTTACATGTCTGCATATGTATCTCTTCCAATCTCCTAGCCTCTCTCTTAATGTCAACAGAGAGAAAGCTTTAATTTTAGTGTGCCTCAATCTAAAACAGCCCAGAAAAATTATTCCATGATTTCCTCTTCCTCTCCTCTGACTGAGAGGAGCCCCAGCTGAAAGTCGATCGTGGCATTGCTAGACTTTCTCAGCGTGTTGCGATGAGGTGAACCTCACCCTGATCCTCCAGAAGGTTAGCTGTTATGCCCTAACTTTCAAATTACAACAGGATATTTTATCAACTGATCATCACACACAACAGACGTGAGGTTTAAATTAGGGTAGGGCTTCCTGAAAAGTGCTGAAAAGATAATACGCTGGCCTGCAATTCATCACAACTGAAGTTAGAAAAAAGGGAGTGGGCTGAATGTACACTTAATACTTCTTCAGAGATCCTTGTTTGTTGCTACACTAAGGCAGCAGTATCTGTCAAGACTCATTTTGTAGTTCGGGGCCAGTCCATCTTCTAGGGAAATTCTTGTGATGGAGGTAGGTTATTTCAGTGCAGGATCTTCCTAAACCTGGTCAGAACATGCTCAAAAGCACATTTTTTTTTAATTCAGAAATACTTTTTTCTTTTCTTTGATAAAAAAGTGTGTAGAAAATAAATGCCATCATTATTATTATTATAATCTTTGCTTTATTTTAATTAATGTTTTCTTTGAAATTTTACACTTCTTTTTATCAAGTTCATTTTTAAGACCTTGCTTTTTCCCTATCTATTTAAGGAAGTTCATCATATAGTATTAAAATATGACTTCAGGTGATAAAAATAATTTAAAAATAAATTATTTTATTACAAATATATATTAAAAAGGACACAAGTATCAACATACAAAAAATGTCAATATAAACCCTGTAAAATTATGGTTTCAACTTCAAAACTTTGTTTCCTTTTCTTCCAGAGATAATTTCTCTGTTGTTTTTTTCCTCAGCTTCTTTGTCTTTTTGCAGTAGTTTCAGAGTGAAATGAATTACAAAATAAATTAAGGAAGGCATTTCTTTTATTGAAATCTCATGAACCTCACTTATTTTGTTTTCTTCACCACACTGGTTCAACGTGAACATGAATCTTAAAGAAACTACTGAAGGTCATAGAAGAATGACACCAGTAGGATATACAACTTTCTTTGTAAAAGAGGAAGGGAGGCTGTTCATTAAAAAGTCTTTTCCTAACAGACTTGTAATGGAAGCTAAGAACCATAGATGAAAATAGTTGTTCCTTCTTTATGCAGCTGCACTCTTGCTGGTGGAGCACCAGGAGATGATGAAGCTTCCATAGTAAGAATAATATACACACTCTTGTCCAAACAAGATTTGGGCCACACTCACCTGTTCCTGTCTGATGGACTTCTCCCCTGGTTTCTTTCTGGGTAACTGGTAGCATTGGCATAGAAAAAGCAAAGTTCTTTTCCAGTTTCTTAGTTTACACTGGAATGTAGGGAAGTGCCCTGGTTTCATCATCTACTTTTCATAAGCCCTGTCTTTCAGCAGTGTGATGTACTGGGAATGCAAAGTTTCTGCCCAAGATCAGTGTTTTCACAAGGGAAAGGGAACATCATGCACATACATGGTGTTATCACAACCACTGTGTCCTTTGAAGCCAACCTGTTCATTGCAAATCTCCTGTTCAAGCACTGATTCACCCCAGACCTTCTTATCCAATGAAATTTGACAGCATCGCAGCTTGAGTTGGCCCAATCTATTTAGTTTATGAGATGTGACAGGATTGCAGCTGGAAGTGCCCGGGAGATCTGCTGGGATCACAGCTTGAGAAGGCTTAGCTATAGACACAGCATATAAACACCAATCAAAAGATCTGCATAAAACTTAAATCACGTACTGAAATGAAACTTTCCCCTCAGCTTGAAGAAAAAAGCAAACTACAAATTTTTATAAGAATGTATCATTCATTTTATAAGAGTATATAATTCTTTCTTTTTCTTATTTTTTTTTATATTTACAAGCACTTCCTTCAGACACAAAAATAAACCTTCCAATGGACTGTAGGATTCTCATGAGGATTACAACCCAATCCAGCATCCTAAGGGCAGAAAGAAGCAGGAAAATCCATCCATCTTTCAAAATTTCTTTCTTTTCTAGACCCTTCTGTGGGGTGCAAGATCAACTTCTGTATCATCTAAAGACATGATAAATCTCACCTCAACTCAATTCTGGTAACAGAATCAAAAGCAACTGCTGATTTTTTGTCTCAAACAGTGATTGTCTCTCTTTTTAAATTAGTATTATTATATCTATTTGTTGTACTATCTGATGTCAAGATAGTTACATGATGTAATGAAATATAACCAGCATACTCTGGTTTGATGCTTTCCGTAAATTACCTTTGTGGACATAACTTAGGATTGCTTCTTACAACAAGATCATGAAGGTGTGCAAAGTGAGGTTTTGAATGTGATTGTTGCATGACTCCACATTTATGTTTTAAAGTCAATAAGCACAAACCCTCTCCCAATTTTGTACTCCCTGATACTGGAAACAAGATGGTAAGAGATTTGAGCATTTTAATGTTAGTGTGCAGGTAGGAATCTAAGAGGTCCTAGATGTGACTGTATATGTAGGTAGATTTAAGCAGAATTGTTTTTAAGAAGTGAGATATAACTGTAATTTAGAAACCAATTAGATTAATGACTAGTGACTCTTTTTAGACACATCAGAATTGTAGGCATTCATTGTGTTGATGTCTTCCTCTTCCTCACGTTATTTCATTGCAAGACTGCCAGAAAACCTCCATTAAAGACAGATCTGCTGCACAAGGGATTGTACAAGTTGAACAAGAAGTTACCTGACTGAGAGATAGATCAGCTACTTTACTTTCCATTTGGGATAAATGAATTCTGAAAGATCCTTTTCACTCAAGGCGTCAAACGATTTTTCTTGATCTTCTTAAAACTTCAGACCAAGTTGCTTCACTAATTAATAACAGTAATTCACTATGAATTTGTGAGGAATCCAAATTAAAAAGAAATTAGTTTTCCACATCTGTCTTACATGGAAAACAGGACATGAAAAAATGTTGAATAATTTGTTGGTAGCCACTAAAAAATATTTTCAGATTAGGTTGGTTTCCGCCATAAACTAAAATGCCTCATCAGCACTTGAAACTCAACTAAAGTTCATGGAAATCAGGTCATAAAGACTTTCCTTGTCCATCTATTTAAGCAGTGTTTTTCAACGTTTTCAGGTTACTGACCCGCCTTGTTCAACTGAAAATTTTCTCTGACCCTCTTACATTAACTATGAAAATAGGAGTACATAATGTATTTATGATAACAATGATATGCCTGTATAATTTAGTTGTGTGCATGTTTCAAGAGGTCGATGGAGAACACTTGACCTTGAAGAGGAAGGGTGAGTATGGAAGAGTTTCATTGTCTTTGTTGATATAAAAAAATTAAACGCCTCAAACTGACATTGCTTGTCTTTCATGACCATTGTATCAAAGCCCAGAACTAGGAAGCAACATAAGGTGACCAATAAATATTTGTCAGTATTACAGGGTAAATTTGCTGGGTAATAGTTTTCCTGTCCTAAAATATATTTGAAATACGGGAAGAAAAAAAGACTTTTTACACTTTGATAACAGGGTTCTTCCTGTCTTCTTTATTTAGCTATGTATTATTGCATTTCATTCAAGACTTTCAATATATGAAAGTTTCCACTGTAATATTGTCAACATGTCAGTATTGTACCCTATACCAAAAAGTGTTTTTTGAAACAGGTAGTACAGAAAATAGACCTGATAAAACACAGTCACAGACTTTTCGACCCATATAAGGTTGCACTTTGTTCCTGACCTGTCCACCATGTGTGGTATTTGAAATACAGTTGCATTTGAATGTTGGATGGAGTTCATTAAAATCAGTCCCATAATTCCTTCTATCTCCAGCTTTTCCAGGTTCTCTCTGTATGGGGAAACACAAGTTGCCTTCAGACTTTATACTTCACAAGATGAGGTTGATAACTTGGTATGGGTTGCTGAGGTGCTCCAAATGTAAGAGGTTTCTCGAATATATCCAGCCAGAGAAGTAGTCAGATTAAGAAAGAAAGAAAAAAAAAAAAAGGGAAAAAAAAAAGAAAAAAAAGTACCTTACAAGACCAGTTATTTCAGAGGACTAAAGATATTCAGGAGTTGATTTATGTCTTTTAACGTAGACATTCATAATATAGGTGTTGTCTGCTAAATTCCCTAGGCTCCTTGGAGGTGTGATGCATGTCAGCTAAAGTACACAGCTAAAGTAGATCAGATGAATTGCTCCCTAAATGTACTCAGCACCCCAGTTAACTGCAACTAGTGAGTTCAGAGCCTGGAGTGACTTGCTCAGACGTAGAGGTCTGCCAAGTAGATACCTACAGCTAGATAAGATGAATCCTGGGCTGGGCTAATCTATCAGAAAACATGATTGAGCTCCCAGAGCTGCTGCAGACCTCCTGCTCTCAGATACCATAGAAAATGTCATCTACAGAAAATAACGTCTGGATTTCATCCTTCGTCACAGATTGCACAGGAACGAAGGCAGCTGAAGTGGCCAGGAGTAGGGTGGTCTCTGCTTTGCCTCCACAGGACCTGGACGAGCTCTTGAAGTGCATTGTTTGAAAAATGATGGTGCATAAGTTAGTGAGGCTCCAGGGCAGTAGCTTACACAGTGTTAGCATAGCTGACATGCTGACAGTTTATATGGAATTTATGTGCCCATTTACTCTGCTTTTTATGGGAAAACATGTTGTTACCTTACAGCTGCCACATCACATGTTACTTATCCTGCCTCAGAGCTACGGAACACCTTCCTCAAGGAAATATACATACATCAAGAGGTTATGTATTTTTTAACAACATTGTAAGGGGGAAATAATAAAATATGCATTATACTGTGAACTAGCAGCTTTTAATTCTTCTATATAATTTATTTAGCAGATTTAACTTATTCTATAACCATTTGCAGTTGTTCTTTCCCATTCACATATCTGGAGTGAAATAAAGAAGTCAGGAGTATGGAGGTATTTTGAATAGGATAAAGGAATAGCATGAGAATTTGTTGAGGTTCTATAATAGTACCAAAATAACAGTAATAAACATATAAAACATGGATAGTAAAAGATGCTTAACAGTGTTGACTATGACAGTATATCAAATGGTAAGTCAGATAGTGGAAGTTTGGGATTAGTGACAGGAGTTGCTATCCAATCTATTTCAACAAATGTTCCAAATAGGAAAATAAAGAGAAATACTTCTACTACCATTCTACCTTCTGCCAAATTTTCTTGCTGATATCCTTCCTCATTCACCTGGTAACCTGTGTTGCTGCCTGGAAAGACTCCATTTTCTCATTTCAATAAAGGAACGACTTGAAAAAGTTGGTTTATCCTCCTGAAGTGATGCCTTAACACTGCTTTCAATAATGATGTGGGTAATTACTTGCTGCAGACCCTAACATGAAGAATAGCCCAAAAAAGGCTGTTGCTGGAGTGTTATTACATTCTGTTGAACTGATGATGGTTTAATTAGAATAGCTGATTTTATTTAATGTAACCCCAGTATAACATTTTGTTCTGCCAGGGGGTGAACCAGAACCTCAATTACCTGAGACTTGGGGACAAAAATGCACCTTCTTCTCTCTTCCACAGCTCCAAGGGCTAAAAAGCAAGAGAAGTTTTTAAATTTTAATATCGGACTGGAAAATTAGCTTACAATACAGTCAAAACTCAAACCCCGGGATTTCCTACATCTCCAGCATCAGTTATTGGTACAAAGCATTTTATGTGAGAATTGTACAACAGAACTTCCTGGCAGGTTCTTTTACTTTCCCTCTGTCTTCACAAGAATTCAGAGCTATGTTGGTGATTACATCTCCAGACAGAGAAAAAGCAAAGGTATAAAGCTGAACTGCACATTTGGATTTGAAAGAGGCAGTAATTATCAGCTATCTGAAGCAATGCCTTGGGCTGCTTTCCTGATGACAGCGCTAAGCTTTTCTGGAGGAAATGACCAGTCTTTGTTCAACCTGACTAACGGCAATGCTGAGTCCTAAGAGATTGTGTCCACATCCAGCTAGACCTCCCTGGACAGAATATTATCAGCTGTTACTGTATTTTGGATATAAGACAGCAGAAAATCTATGTACTGCTATACATAGTCCAGTTTCTAAGACTGACAAAAAATATAAAAAAGCTAGAAGAAATTTTTTCTTAAAAAAGTGCTTGGGGATGATATTTGTCATTATTTCAAAGAAGCTCCATTTCTGTACCTACGTCTCTGTCTAGGTGTACATCTTCCTCAAGGCCTTGAGATTGTGTCACGTCACTTTATGAAGGAGAATCCAGAACGTAGGAAGGCATCTAAATTTATGTGGGAGTGGAGACTGAATAATTTTGTTTTCTCTAATGTAATGCTTGTTTTCTGCTAACCCAGAATGCTCATTTTTCTCTTCTTCTCGTAGGACTTTCTGGCATCTAGTAGATCTCCGTATGTGGAGAGAGCAGAACATTTGCTGACAATGTGTGCATTAATTTCCAGCCAACTACTGCAGAAGTTTCCTCAGCTGAAAATTATAGGATTTAGGACAGCACACTACATAAGTTCTGGAGGGCAACCAGAGAGACAGATGACAGAGAGCAGCCATGTGAGATGCAAGTATAACCTATGTTAACATACTGTCTATTTCAAATAAAGGATTTGGTATTCCTAGAGCTATTTGTGGCAACTGACTTAGTTTTACAGCTATGACAATTAGGAAGGAAAAATATTTTTTGATAGGACTGAGCATGTGAGACTTTCAGTCAAGATCTCAGGGATACATATAGGGAACTTTCTGAAGGGAGCTCATATGAAACTTTGAATGTAAATATAGAGCAGAAAGAGAAGACAAAAGCAGCTGACAGGTAAAACAGATTTTAGTACATGGAGCATCAAAATTCCTAAAAGAAAGACAAAGAAAATGGATTAAACTGTGGCTGTAACTTTCCTCTAAATGCTTGAGCTCCTTTATCTGCAGCATGTCGCCAGTTCCTTTCAGTGTGCTGAAAAAGATGATCCTCCACCTTCCTCTTTTTTCCCAATTTACAGACTTCCTTCCTGGCTGTTTTATGACACAGGACCTTTTCCTCATCCCAGGACTGAAGTAATGAAGTACCACTGCTGCTTGTCCCTTAGGTCAGAAATTCATTACGAACCTACCCACCGTCCGATGAGTTTTGCCATCCAGCCTCTAGTCAGTAATTAATTATACACCTTACTTCTCACAACAGCTCCTGCTGTAACAATATCCTGACATCCACTTTACAGATGGGATTTAACTACAGAGAGATTAAACGTCTTCTATCAAGCCACAAGTTGGGCGTACGTGTGACATGATTCTGCCTGGCCAACAGGTCCTAAGGTTTGTCAACCCTTTCCTTACACTAGTGTCTATTAGGACTCCACTAACCAACAGGCCAGGAAAGGGAAATAAAAAAGCCAGTGAAATCTTATCACATCTTTTTCTGCACCTTGACAGAGGCTCAACACCGTATCTGTCTTGAAAGCAAAGAAAAACGCTGGTAAAGACACCTTGCTGAACTGAAACCAAGCACGGTCCTCTTTGGCTGCACATGAAGGCTTTACGGGAGGCCACACGAGGAGAAGATAAAATAAACAAGGAATCAAATCAGATAACTGCTGCAGTAGAGAAATCTTGACCTACTTCTTCAGAGGATTTGTAGAGTTCCCCAGCATATGTGTGGTTGAGCCTTCAGTTGAGTATTAGAAAAGGGATCTCATCAGGAACATAAATCTGTACAATCTCTACAATTTTGGTTTGGTTTCCTGAGAAAATCAACCGCATAAGGGCAAAGACATTAATGTTGTAAGAGAGCTGCTTAAATGTTCATATAGTATCACTGGAAATTAAGTTATAAGGATTAGCTCTACTTGGTGAAGAGAACATGGGAACAACAGAAAAATTCTGCTCAGAACCGGGGAAGCTTCAGAAGAGAAGGTGGAGGATCAGGCTAGAACAGAGCAGGTCAGGGCAAGAGCTCCACATTTGGATGAAATCTATCGAGGTATCAAAATGAGCAGTGAACTGTAGAGGGGTTCTAACTTAATGCTGGGACTTCCGGTGTTTTGACATCCTGGAGAGGTAGGAGCCCCTTTGCTGCCTATTTAAACCGGGAATGAAAATTCTCCCTTCAGAGGATCAAAGTTTAAATGGAGTTGTCCGCACAGTGCAAAAGATAAGCATGCTTTCATTAACTTTTCTAGCATAACTGAGATCACTGATAAAGCAAATGGTAATAAAGTAGCCTAATTTAAATTTGTTGTTGCTGTTTTATTAAGTTATGATACACAACAAAGCAAATAAATCACAAAAGCATCACGCACGCACCCAAAATTACCAATGTTAAAGCCATTTTTGAGAAAGACAAGAAAAGGATTGAGTTGTCTGTAAAATATCCCAAAGGAGTAATTTTGAACTCCTTCAAACTCTTGAGTGGACTCACTTGTAACTTTCCAGATAGTAAAATCTTCATCTGAAGATTAAGTGATCTGACTTTCATTAACAAGTACAGTTTGAATTCTGAAAAAATGGGTAACAATTTGAAATACCTTGTTTTATCAGTTGCCTTTACTCCCATGTGCTGAAAAGCTGGATCATTTAAGCAAGATAAACTATCTACCTGGAAATAAAAACAGCCAAAATCTGTACCCTACTTTCAAACAAGTCTAAGGTAGATTATGCTTTTAACAAAATTTATGAATACATTTAATTTCAGCCTGTATTAAAAACTAAAGTGAATCTTTACTTGGAGGTTATAACAATGTTCCTCGTTTGTATCTTGTAGTTTTCTTGTCAATTTGCTACTAATTAAATTTATTCTCTGAACTATTTGAGGTGGGTCTGTCTGTTGTTACCTATTGCACCCTTGCTGCAGTAGAACTGCAATGTACAAACAATGCCCTTAGAAGTAATTAATATGCAATATTCCTAATTCTGTTAATTATAAAGGTAATAATAATACTATTTTGAAAAATAGTAACTTAATTATTTTTAGACAAAATACAAGATGATATTCCAGGCAGCTTGGTTTATAGTAAGAAGATAGTGATATGTTTGCTCAAAATAAATAAGCACTGCATGATAAGCATTAAGAGAGCCTTTATTTCTTGTGGGAAACCCAAAAATCCACAACAAAATAAATAAAAAAACCACACCAAAACGAAACAAAACAATCTCAGAAACTACTGTCTTACAATCAACAAGAAATGTGCTGTGTTTTCAGGGATCTCCAGTGCTTAAAGAAATGTAAAGCCTAACCCATGCAGAGTCCCTGAACATTGTATGATTTGCTGGAGTCATAATATAATACCTTCCTTGTTCAATAACTTCGGAGAAAGCAGTCAATATATGGACACTATAGCCTCCTAGTCTCAAGATTCTTTACTGGGCATTCGGTTTCTTTTGTAATGGGCTCAGTTGCTTTTAGTGCTGCAGTGGCATTGTTTAACTTTACTTGCTTCATTCATCTGCTGCGAGGGTGTTTGCCAGTCAAGAGGAAGAACATTAAATGGAATAAAACTAGAGGAGTTAAGATGAAAAGCATTTCCCAAAAGCACATGAAGAGATTTCCAAGAATGCAGGGAGTTGAGAATTAAGAGGATGATCGTCCTGCAGCCAGATTAAGGTAGGAAAAGGTATATATAAAAGCCAGATTCAAATGTGACTTACATAAAACTGACTTTGTTCTTCTCAGAAAGGACACAATAGGCAAAAGGCTTAAGGTTTGCATCACTTCTTTTGGAGATCTTTCCAAATAGTGAAAACCGAGGCTAAGAGCTTGCTCTCACTCTCAGTCTCAGTTTGGGGTGAGAAGAGGATGGCACAGAAAGAGGCAAGGAAGGCTGGACACAATACATTGTGTTACCCTTTTTTTTCTGCTCTCTGTAGTGACATGGGTAACGGAAGACTTTATCTGAGCTGTCCTGAACCTGTTTTCTTTCACACTGAAGCAATAGGCAAACTTATAACAGCTTCAGGCTGTGTATATCCTACAGAATAGATCCAGTTCTGTGTTGATAAAGACATGCGCAGTGAAACCTGTTGTTTTTCTGTTGCTCCATACCTTATATAATGAGAGAATATATGAAGTAAGACTAGAAACCTATTCCCCTGTAACCACTTAATTCTTCTTTACTGTCTGCAGTCAGTAAGGAACGTGTTATAGGAAGGGAGTGGAGCAATTTATCAATATCAGAAGTTAAAGAACTCTCAACTGGCAGATACTCAAGCAGTGAGGTGATTTGGTCTGTGCAATTAATTTTTAAATGATGGTTATGAAGGCTGTGGGACTTAGGATCAGTGATTTGCATTTAAATAAACACCAGTTCAGAAATTCGTAGAGTGTTGCTGGAGAGCAACTGATGGCTTAACAAATTTTCAGTTGAATGTTTAGTGTGGTTCCAGTTTGAAATGGGATATGGATCAATGCTCTTCTTTGCAACGATCAAAACTAAAAAGGTTGGCTCCAGGTAAGTGTAGAAGCCTGCATTTGGGTTCAAAGACTACCTTAAAGGCTGATTCTGATGTGTTTGGTTTTGTAAACTTAGCTACAGTCATTATTATCTCAATAGTGTTATATACAGATACTCAGGCATTGTGAGCTATTTCTACATTGGTTATCTTCTCATATGTGTCTACTAAAAGTTTTTGATGCAAGAGGATGTTAGTTATGCACCAAGTACATATTCAGATTCCCACTATTATTAAGCACTTCTTTTTGGTCATTATATCAAATTTCCATAAATGCTATGTCTAATCATTTTCCAGATCACAGGTTTTCATTATATGACAACCATTAACTGCTAAGTAAAACTATGAATGCATGGATCAACCTATAGGTATTGTTTCTGTGTACAAAAAGAAGTCTTTTTTTGTAGGCTGTCAATATCATGCTCATTATTCTGTTGTGCATCTTCTTGTTCTTTAAGTTCTAATTTTCTTCAGTTGCGGAAGTAGACTTAGGCAGACTCCTTGTTTCTGTTGCATGCAGGAAATTTTACTCTATGTACCAGCATGGCCAGTTGTTCCTTTGAAATCAAAGGCTTATCCCATAGCTAAAGCTCAAGAATTTCAGTTCTATTTCTTTAGGATCAGCTTCTCTGCGGCTGCGATGATCTTGCATTTTTCACCTCACGTTTACACGCCAGAAACAATTAAGCAAGCATTTGTTTCATACATGGTACCCATAAAATCTCTAGCATCACTGAACTGCATTATTATTTCCCCCAGGAAACAATTCTCAAAAAAAATTATAAATGAAAACCACAATCTATATATTTGCATTATTTATAAGTTCTCAAGGATTATTTCCCTGTACTAAAGAGAATGGAGATATTGCTACATGGGAAAAGCAGGAAACTTTTTTTAAATCCAATTTCTGAAAAACAAAAAAAAAGAAACACTTTCTAGTCACATACAACTGTAAGTTGTGTAATGGTAAAGAAACATGACATTTGTTTTCTGTATTTCCTTCTACTTCCAGAAAAAAAGATTTAATTTTAATTATATTTGATAAATATAAAGATTACATTTTCATGAAACTCTTAACATGATAAAATCTTTTAAACACTGGTTGTCATTGTATGAATTGATTTTTTTTCAAATATATTATTAAATACTTTGGAGGAGAGGGGATGAGAATAGAATCTTTGGATGGTTTGTGTTCAAGGGACATTAAAGATTATCTACATCCAATCCTCCTAGACCACCTCCTACTAAACCAGGTTGCAAGCCCCATCCAACCTGGGCTTAAACACTTCCAGGGAGAGAGCTTCCACAGCTTCTCTGGGGAACTTGTGCCAGTGTCTCACCACCCTCATAGAAAAGTATTTCTTCCTAACTGTCATGTGTTTGTGTCTAGTGGGGTTTTTGGAAGTAGGAGAAGAGCTGTGGCAGATGACTCTTGTGAAACTTCCAGATCTTCTCCAGCAGCAGATGGAAGTCCAACCCACCTCTGATCAAGGCCAGGTCAATCAGTGCCTCTGCAATCAAGGTATTTCAGAGGAAACCCTATTGTTACAGTTTCTCTTTCTCTTTTCATTTCCTCTCATCTTGATCTTTCCTGTCTTTTATGTTGGGGAGTATTTTTTTGTTTCTGCTGGAGGAGAGAAAAACAAAGGAATGTTGTACATGAGGAAAGTGGGGGAGAAAGACTTCAGAGCGGAATGTTTCCTTGGAGCCCTCTGGTGAGTGAGATGACATGGAAATGGTTGTCTGCAAGCTGAGGGGATTGATGGTCGCGAGAATATCCAAGATGCAGCAGTAGGTGAAGAACCTCATGACAGGTGGGAGAGAGAATTAACACCAGCAGAAGATACACTCGAAGCAGCCTGTGACTCCGATTGGGATGGACTCATGAGGAGGAAGAGGTTGCTTCGCACAAGGTGGACACCACAAAGCATCAGGAGGTAACTGTAATGAGCTCTCTTTCTCAAGAAGGAGGATCTCTCATTGACAACAGTCAGATGGACCAAACCTCCCATCCCCTTCCCCATCTTTGCACCAATGAGGAGGAGGAGGTAGCCAGGAAGGTCGGGTTGTATTTATTTATGTATTTCTCTAACTATCCTACTCAATAAATGGTGGTGGTAAATGAAATTTATGTTTTCCTCCCCAAGTTTACTCTGTCTTTTTGCCCGTCATAGTAAGTGGTAGGTGAATCTTCTCTATCCCTAATCTCAATCCCTGAGCATTTTTAGTTGAATTTTCTCCTTCCACATCCCTGTGGAAATGGGAGTGGGTGGAGAAGTGAGGGAATGACTGCCTGGGTCTTTGTTGTCAGCTTTCTGGGCTGCAAGAGCACATTGCTGGCTTATTTTCAATTTTTCATCCACGAACACCCCCAAGTCTTTCTCCACAGAGGGGAATGAGTATGAAGATATATATTCACAAGTATGCATAGAGCTCATGCAAATATAAATAAACATATATGTATAGAAGCATCTGAAGAGGGCCTACAGGAAAGCTGGGGAGAGGCTGTTTACAAGGGTGTGTAGCAACAGGATGAGGGGCAACAGTTTTAAACTAGAACGGAGTAGGTTTAGGTTAGATATTAGGAAGAAGTTCTTTGCTACGAGAGTGGTGAAACACTGACACGGGTTGCCTGGAGAGGTGGTGGAGGCCTCATCCCCGGAGACATTCAAGGTCAGTCTTGACGGAGCTCTGGGCAACCTGATCTAGTTAAATATGCCCCTGTCCGTTGCAGGAGGGTTGGACAGAGTGTCCTTTAAAGGCGTCTTCCAACTCAGCACATTCTATGATGATTCTATGATTCTATGAAAATTCTACAATATGTACATATCATGCAGAAAGTCTTTGAATTTAGATATATATATGCACATGCATACATATGTCTACACTAAAATGTCAGGTTAATTTATTTTTTGAAATAGAGATTTCATTTCAATACAATCAAAGTGCAACTTAATGTAATGATGTTCTTTCTCATTAAGAAAAAATTATGAACACTTTTTCTTCTTTCTGTACCGCAGAGGTTCGTGAGAACAAAAATATGATAGTCTGTTGTTACAAAATGCCTTAAAGGCAGAACATAAACAAACATCCTAATTGGTAAATTGAAAATTAGTGTTCCTTTTTTTTTTTCCCCTTAATGAATGCAATTCCACTGGCAGGTATTCAGCTTCATATTCATGTTCAGCTCAATGAAAGAAAAATTGCACTGGTGGACTAAATGGATGACTAGTTTCTCCCAAAATATTGTGCTGAGGGCTGTGTCTCTGAGACAGAAGCTTCCTTGACACGCACTGCCAAGTCTTTTCTGAGCCTATGCAGAGGTAATACCTTTTAGAGAAAACACACAGCACCATGAGGCATCACAGTCCATTCCAGCAACAATTACAGGAGCTGTACTGCAGAGATTTTCATCTGACACAAAGTTAGAGATGATGAGGGGAAAGCAGAGAGCAGGACTAGGCAGCTCAGCTGAAGTGGGGACATTGGGAAGCCCTGAGGAGCAGGGCTTGGGTTTTGCTCTGTCATTTTTCTTGGACCATCTGCCTGACCCAGCACAGCCAGCCCCTTGGACATGGAAAATGGCTTCAGAAACATCTCTCTGTTCTGTGGATGGGCTTACAGTATGAATTTTATTTAGAGTAACAGCAACTGTTATTCTATCTTAATTGCAGGGAGAACCTCCCATGACAAGGGTAATGAGCCCAATTTTCGATACACCTGTGTAAACAGATTGCATGAGCCAAAAAAACCCCAAGGCAGAGTCAGGGAACTTGTGCAATCCATTGCAATAGCTGAGCTCAGGAACAAAACAAACAGTTCTAGGGTGTTGGAGAGAGACCTGGAAGGTCTTCTTTGTACGCTGGGATGCTTTCTCAGAGCAAAGGCTACAAAGAAAAAATGTTATGACGGAATGTTATGGTGAGTATGCAGTACAAGTAACTTTGGTTTTCAGCGTAGTTTGTGTGATTAATATCTTATGCTGTTTACAGACTTTTCCAGAGTATGAAATTTTACTCTTCAGTTAGGAAGACAACCCCAATACAAAAGACAGGACAAAGAGACAAAGAGAGAGACTTGCCAACAGATGTCCCCTCTTAAATACCTTAATTGCAGAAGTACTGATTTTCCTGGCCTTGGCCAGAGACAGGTCTGACTTTTACCTGGGGCTGGAGGAGGCTCTGGAATTTCCACCTCCACAGACTTCTCCTCACTACTAGAAACTCCACCAGACTCAAACTTATCACAGAAACTTACTCCAAAAACTAAGCGAAATCTATTTGCAATTACTTAACTAGAATTTTGCATATTAGGGCTAGACCTCGAAATCCAGTCCAGAAAGACAAAGCCCTTTCCTGTGTTTCTACATAGCATTAACAGAGGGGCAGGAGGAAGAGAAGTGTAAGCAGAAAATCTTGGTATTGTCCAGACCTGCTCCAATTACTTCCCTGTTTCCACTAGGAAAAAAAAAGAAAAGAAAGAAAAAAAAAATAATTTACTGTAAATAGAGGACGCTGTAGCTGTTTTCAAACCATGCAACTTAGACAATGGTTCGATTTTGCCGTCACGCCATTTTTAGTAGGATAGAGAAGCAATCTTATTTAAGCAATGTTAAATTTTCAGACCCAGCTTTCTGCATGAGAACTGTCTATCTTAAAAAGTCCATCCTTTTTTTTCTAGGGGTGCTTCTATCCTGAACGAATGAAGCAAAAGGAAATAACTGGCTTGATCATGTCAAGCAGTGAGTAATGCTGATGTCAGATACAGGCCTCGAAAGATGCTGTGAAATTGTGAGTCTTGGTGGTTTTCTGATTTAAAATGCTGAGTAGAGGAATAGTGGATTATGTAGCTGAAGGACTGCTGAAAACGAGTTGTCTTGGGTGTGTCAAAATCTCCCCTATGATGAGCCTAGAGTCTCAAGAAAGCCATTTCTTATGCTAATTATGTCCCTCAACTGTGTATCCAATTTAATGTGTCATTTGTGATTCAGATACTTTGCACATGCACAAGATATGAGTAACTGATTGAATGTACATACCAGGTTGAAAAGACTTGCTCCTCAGAAAAATCTTTTCTGACTATTCTGTGAAATTGCCACAAAATAAATCTATGAAGTACCAACACCACAGCTAGAAATACTCCAAATATCTGAAGGCCGGGTCAGATCCACACTTCAACACTATACTTGATCTCAGACAGCCTGTCCAATTTTTCTCTTCTCCCTTAGTGGGTGCCTTGATTAAGAAAGAAGTGCAATATTCAGCCTATTTTATGTGAGCCAGCTAAGTTTAAAACAGTTAAAGTGAAAGTTTGTGTTAACTTTTAACAATATATCTGATCAATCTTCTCCACTTTCATGTTTTTGACCCTTCTGTTTCTTTTCATCTGAAAGAGACCAAGCTCTAAGGAAAATGCTAAAGTTGCCCTAACAAACTTTATCTGACTAAAAAAGAAAAAAAGAAACAAATAAAACCTAAAACCACACACCTTCAAAAACTCAGAAACTTGCATTTATTGATCATGTGGAAGATTTTGAATATATTTTGTTAGTCAACTGATTGTTCTCTTTTTAACACAGTTACTGTGATTAATATTGATCCGCGTCATCCTGTCCACACATTCCTTTTTCCTTGCTTGTCAAAAGCATGATAATGATCTTTTCTTTAGAGTTAACAACTGCAAGAAAGTCTGTGCTGCAGATTTGAGTATACTGTGAGGACCTCTGAAGTAGCATAGAACAGAAACTAGACCAGAAACCATGTCTGTACGAAAATCTACACTTTCTCGTCAAAGCACCTTCATGCTGTATGACATGCTGGCCTTCTGAGTCTGCACAGCTGGGACAGACTGTTGATTTTACTCACTTCTTAGCAAATTCAGTTCACTTTTTGCCTTTTTTCTTATCTAGGGAACAGTCAGACAAAGGGGTAATCTCTCTAAGGCAGCTCTAAATAATCAGGCTTTCCATCCAAGATATTATTTTAACACAAAATACCTTTTTAGCAGCAGCTGTTGACTGAAATCTGGGTTGGTATTGTGCAGGTTAGAGGGGAATAGTTATAAAGAGAAGTGGGCTCAATCCCTATTTCAGGCCCATGCAACCAGATTTTAGGATAATGTGTCTCCAGATTTTAGAGATAAACCAATTTTTGTAAAAATATACTTTGCTGTGCTACCAAGTAATGAAGAACATGTGTCTGGATCAAAACTATTGCTCAGACACATAAGCAAAAATTATATTCTGGGGATGTTCACCATGTAGGAATCATTTATACAACCCTTATCACCAGGTTTCAGTGCTTGCCCTTCTCAGAATATACTTTGTCCCTCATAAATACACTTTGGTTTTACGCAGTGTCCGGCACTAGAAAGCTGCTGTAAGGACCCACTGGTACTTGCAGAAGTTGAAGCCGGGTAACATTAGTCCCACAGCAGTTTAAGTAAGTTTAACACAACAAACAACAAAGAAAAAAAGTAAAGACAAGTAGTGGATTTCTAGCCAGTACTTATTTTTTTTTCCCTAAGGTAAACCCTCCGAACTGAGGAAGAATTTCATTTATGAGAGAGCAGTGCAGTGATGGCAGCAGCCAACTTCCAAAGTAATTATTGGTGTTAAACTGAAGTGGGCTTTAAACATTTCATTCAGATCGATTTATTCAAAAGTGTTTAAGGCTCAGCCGAGTTTACTGTTAGTGTGGTCGTGGGACACTTTACAGTTTATCATAATGTTTGATCAGTTGCAGTGGGACATGAACAGAGGTGAAATGCAAAGGAGGTGGAAAAAATCTGTTGGGTGTTTTTTCTGTTGTCGATATTTCCATTTGTGGAATCATTTTTGTGGTTGACAAGAGATGGAGGAGGTTCGTGGGAGTCTAGGATGTAAGGCAGAATTAACTGTTGAACATCTCTTCTATTTTCCAGTGGAGGGTTAAGGTTTATGAAAGATTTTAAATCTTTCTTTTCCTTCATAATTTTGACTTTTTCTTTTACTGCTTTCTGCTTTTTTTCTGTTCTCTTCTTTTTTTTTTCATTTTTGCCTAGCCGTGTCTCCAAAGAAAGCAATAAGCCTGTCAAAGGAGGAATTAATTAAGCAAATCAATCAGTCAGTTTTATTAAGGAATTACAAAGCCCATGTGCAGCATTAATTATTCAGATAATGGGACATCTCTAAGCCTTTCTTTTCAATTATTGATAAGCTGCTATCTATCATCCTGACTGTTTTAGTACTGATTTAGTTGTGAATGAAGCCAGGTCATTCAGCCATAGCATATGCCAGTTACGAGAGTTGCTAGATGACTAGGGGCCAGAGAGAGAGAAAGATGAGAGGTATCGTTCATTTCTATCCACAGTGATTGCAAATATTAAATATTTCAGGGTACGTGCCTTCTTCTGAGCTGCAGATGAAAGGGAAACTGTCCTTTTTTACTGATATCATCTGGGTGATCACCTTTGTTCAATGAGGCAGTGCACGACCATTTTTCCCACTGCAATATCTATGAAGCTTCTATGTTGACTTTATATGAGGTTCTCCACTAGTTCTTAAGGCCTGGAAAAATGAGGTGCCTTTCCACTGTCACAAGAAAGTTATCATTTTGCATCTGCTGATCAAGGCAACTGTCCTCATTTTTCTCTTTAGTATGAATTTCATGACAACTGCTTTAATAGAGAGCCCTTCTGCAGCCCTAGGCTTATTTTTCATGTTCTTCTCATTAGATATGATACAGAAGGAAGTGTTATCCTACCTGCCTTTATAAATGGGGAGCAAAGGGATTGACCTCATAATGTTGAAACTTAGGCAATCAAACAACTTCTTCATCAGTGAAGAAAAACGAGTACGTATAAATAGTTGCTGGTGGGAAAAAACTCTCATGCTAAAAGAAACCCTGGATCTGAATAAAATCACAACTGAGAAAACTCACATTCCACTTCAAAGCAACTGCAGAAGCCATTCTCTGGCACGTGGACTATGGATGAATATTCCAAGAGTCTGGAAAAATGTTTATATTTCCAACTAAACCCACAAAAAATAAGGAAGTTTCTTCCTACTCACTAGCAGGTCCACTTTCTGCCATGGTATTTGCAGGCACAAAGAAGTGAGGAAAGCCTAGGTGCTCTTTCTGCACATAAGAGTGAGGTGTAACCACTGGGCTCCTCTGCTCTATTGCAGAATACACACCTGACAATTCTAAATTGCCTGTGTCTATCTTTTCGGCATTGAAAAGACAGGAGACGTACTCCAGTTGAAGTCAGGAAGATATTTATTGAACTAAATAACCGTCTTAGTTAAACTGACTGCATGCCTTTCTGTGAATACCCCGCTTTGGTCAGCGTGTGATACTGTTCAGGATTAGAAATGCTAGTCACTGTCACACAGCAAAGACTCATCATTAAATGCTGATGTGTTCTCCCAGTCCTTCTCCCTTTGCACCTGCTAGATCAACATGAAAATTTGCAGCATGGAACGTGAAGCTTAGAGAGGTAGAGCGCCACCCCTTCATTCTTTCTATCAGCTTATCATAGAAATGCAATGAAAATGCATTGCTAAGTGGGTTATTTTGCTTCAGCTCTCAGCTAAAAGCAATGAATGAGAGATATTAAGAAAACTAATGACCAAGTTAGGAGTGAGAACTCCTTCTCACTTTAAAAAGTTCAGTATTGGCACATAACTTGACCTTCAATATGAAGATGCCATCCAAACCTGTTTCTCATTTTTGTGTAAAAACCCAAAGGTTACTTAAAGGTAAGTAGCTTAAAGAGATGTTTCTTAGACAGTTATAAATTAAATTTTACTAATAAGAAGCAATTAGAGTTTGGAAAAGAACTAGATGAAATCCGTGAATTAAAAGCCAGAGGTCAGGGAATTACGCTTCACAGTTCCTGGCCATTTTTATTTGTTACTATATGTGAGAAATGTACCACTTCTTGTAACTGTGTGGGCTTTCTGTCTTCCAGCACTATCTATTACGTGTCCACTGACAGCTGCTTTCTGGTTGTAGCCTTAGGCTCAACATATACTGCTATCACTTTTCCTCAACAATATCGTCCTGCTTTGACTTTTGCCAAATTGTGTGTCATATACACTGAAAAATTTCTGCAGTCAAGGAAGAAAAAGGGAGAAAAAAAAAAAGACAAAAAAAACCCCCAAGACCAGTGCTAACAAAAATCAACAAACCAACCAAATAAAAAATCCCCAATAACAAACCAACAAAAAAAATCAGAGTAATTATTTAGCATGGTAGTGTAGAAATAACAGTAACTTTAGCATATGTAGATAGACATATGTATATATAACCCCTACATAGACATCAGCTACCACTCACTCAAGAGGTAACTCTAATGTAATTGGGACAGTAACCAGGAAATGCCTTTGGATGTAACAAAAACATTCCATCATTTCTGAAGGACATATACTGCCACTGGGCTGGCACCTTTGAGAGTTTATCTCTGAGTGACTAAGTACTTGTTTGAAAGGAACACAAAGCGGTGTCCCATATTTTAGGGGTTATATGTCTGACAAACTAGATGGGGCCAGAAGCATATTCTTGATGTGATACAGAAGACAGCCATGCCAGCACTAAGATAGATCCCTTTCCATTATAGTCCACATGATACCACAAAAAGGAAAGAAGTTCCCTGTTCTATGCTTTGAGAAGTGGAAATCAGGATACACCCTGTGCTCAGAATGAGTATCTAGATCCAGAGTCAGATTTTCTTTGGAAAAACAGACAAGTCTATGTGCACAGCTGAATCTGTGAGTTCTGGAATTCAGGAGTCTACCCTGCCTCCTGAAAGGATGTGCTGAGAAACGGCAGAATTTTTTGGAAGAAAAGAAGGTTGTCAGGAATAGCCAGCACGGATTTAGCAAGAGGAAATCTTGCCTGACTAATCTGATATCCTTCTGCAAAGGTGTGACCAAATGGGTTGATGAAGGGAAAGAAGTGAATGTCATACACCTCGACTCCAGTAAGGCTTTCAATACTGTCCCCCATAGCATCCTCGTAGGAAAACTCAAGAAATGTGGGATAGATGACTGGACTGTGAGGTGGATTGTGAACTGGCTCAACAACAGATCTCAGAGGGTTGTGATCAGCAGCACGGAGTCAAGTGGGAGGCCTGTGGCCGCTGGTGTTCCCCAGGGATCAGTGCTGGGCCCAGTTTAGTTCAATAGCTTCATCGACAACCTAGACAAGGGGATATAATGCACCCTCAGCAAGTTCGTTGATGATACAAACCTGGGAACGCAGGAAGGCTGTGCTGCCACCCAACGAGATCTGGACAGGCTGGAGAGCTGGGCAAAGAGGAACCTCATGAGGTTCAATAAGGACAAGTGTAGAGTCCTGCATCTGGGGAAGAATAACACCAGGCACCAGCACAGATTAGAGGACGTCCTTCTGGAAAGCAGCCCCATGGAGAAAGACCTTGGAGTCCTAGTGGGCAGAGAGTTGTCCATGGGACAGTAGCATGTCCTTGTGGCCAAGAAGGCCAATGGGATCCTGGAGGGCATTAAGAAAAGTGTGTCCAGCAAGACGAGGGAGGTCCTCCTCCCCCTCTCCTCTGCCCTGCTGAGACCCCCCCTGGAATCCTGTGTCCAGTTTTGGGCTCCCCAATTCAAGAGAGACAAGGACCTACTGGAGAAAGGCCAACAGAGATCTACAAGGGTGATCAAGGGACTTGAACATCTCTCCTGTGAAGAGAGACTGAGAGAACTGGGACTGTTTAGCCTTGAAAGGAGACAGCTGAGAGGGGATTTTATTAACATGTACAAATATCTGAGGGGTGGGTGTCAGGGGGAAGGGGACAATCTCTTTTCAGTGGTGCCCAGCAATAGGACAAGGAATAATGGGTTTAAGTTAGAACATAAGAAGTTCCACCTCAACATGAAGAGAAACTTGTTTACTGTGAGGATGACAGAGCCCTGGCACAGGCTACCCAGAGAGGTTGTGGAGTCTCCTTCTCTGGAGACTTTCAAAACCCACCTGGACACGTTCCTGTGTGGCTGCCCTGGGGAATCCTGCTCTGGCAGGGGGCTTGGACCAGATGATTTTTTGAGGTCCCTTCCAACCCCTAACATTCTAGGATTCTATGATTCTATGTGGAGTGAATACCATCACCAATCACTCCAAAAATTTATTCGTGCTGAGTAACTCATGAATAACGATGTAATATGAGAAGCAGTATAATCATAGAGAATCACAGAACAATTCAGATTGGAAAAGACCCTTGGGATCATCGAGTCCAACCATTAACCCTATATTAACCCTGTTTGTGACCAAGACAGAGACTACAGTGATGTCACTTGTGTGACGTCTCAGAAAGAATATTTCCTAATGTCATTAATTCACAAGGACTGGTGTCTCATTTAATTGCAAGAAAAGTGCTATTAACTGTCTAAAACCAATGCTCAAAGCTTTATCTAACACCAAAGATTTTGGTTCCCATGTCAGAGTGCTATGTAGCATGGTGCTGGAGTTTAACTCAAGAGTCAGTCAAATAAGAAAAATCTCATCACTTTTCTGCACTATTCATAGCTTAACTACAAGTCTAAGTTAAGGAAATTCCTACAAAGGGCAATGAACCTTGTCCTTCTTTATACATAGGATGAATCTGGCTTGATCTAGATGTTGAATTTCAATAACAAAGATAATTGTTCTCGTACCTTAACATGATAAAAAATTCCAGTGCTATAGTCAGCACAGAAAAAAACCTTTCTATATTGTGGTTTGTGGTGCTCTGCTTTTCAGGAAATACAAGAAAATGAGGACTGAATTGAATATCTGTAGCTATGTTCTCCAGGCAGATTATCTAGTTGCAGGACCGAAACTCTAAGGAAGATCACTGTTTCCCCCAGTTCATGCACTAATCAAAGATACTCAAGCAGTAACTTCAGTCCTGCAACATCTCAGTCAGAACTTATGTTTGTTTGGTTCCCCCTTCAATCCTTTAGGAGATCCTGACGATTTTGGTGATCAGATGATGCGTTCATGCCTGTGAACATTATATCAAGCTATATCAAGTTTATCCCTTCACTGACAGAAAGGAAAGACCTGATCTGAACAACCTCAACACTCCTCAGATATTCATTATTTCTTTTACTGGCAGATTTGGACAAAAGTACATTATTGTGGCAGGTACTTTACACAGATGGACCAAAAAAAATGTCCTCTCCTCCAAAAAATACTGGGCAAGAGATAGGTAAAACCCTAAAGGGCCCCTTAGGAATACATGAAACAACAAAACACTGCTGGTTAATGCTGTTGTTAATGTATTGACAGGCTTTCTGCAAGGGTGTTAAGGTAAGTAAGAGCTTTAAGGAGGAACCTGAAGGAGACTGCCCGGATATTATGGCTCTTGTTTATAGGAAAGGCCAATGAAATCCCAGGAGGATAAGTACAGTGGAAAGCACAAAGTGATTGAAAATTTCACAAGCTGGTGATGCAGGTTAAACACCATATGCCAAGTGGAGGTCAGAATTAACCTCTTGACAGGAAGTGAGAAATTATGTGCTGAAGCGATCCTAAATTACAACTGTCTTTTGCACTTGATGTGAGAGACAACAGGGAGAGGGTGAAGAGATGAAAGAAAAAGAGAGACAGGACTGTGCTCTCCATCACAAAGAATGTTGTCTGCAGTATTGTCGCCCAGATAAAAGGGACGTTACAGAAATTGAGATACAAGGCAGTGAGAGGAGAGGTGAGAGTTTTCTTGCATGGATGAATGTGAAAAGCCATATTATAGAGATGATCTGAAGAACATCAGTCAGAACAGAGTGTGGGAGCTGAGGGCCTGGGGAGATCTCTGTATCACAGATGTCATGTAAATTTGCTGGGCTAGATGTAGATGAGTAGGGTGGTGATGACCCAGAGCCTGGCCTTGTGGAGCAAAAGGTGGGAGGAAGGCTCAGCATAAATCCTAAAATAGTAGGGGTTTTCGCTTAGTTTAGGTTTTTACTTGATTTCTTTTTTTTTAAATAGAACACAAGCATATGAAGCAGAGACCATGGTGTTTTTCATTTTTCCTTTGAATGATGTCTTCTACTCTTTTTTTTGGATCTGATATCTTCGTCAACCACCAATTTCACTGGTTCTCATTTTATCTACTTATGCAATAGCCTCTTCCAAATGTCTTGTCCAGATGATTCACTAACAACTGGACTAATGGCCCTCTCGCTCCTTAACAGCTGAGAGGTTGAGAGAGTGAAGGGGTCAGGCCATCAGCTGCTGCAAATTGGTGCCGCACCATTGGTTTAATTGGAACGGTGCCAGTTTATACCAGGCGAGAATCTGAGCCTGGGACTCGGTTCAATGTAAGCACAAGGAAGGCAGATCTCCAATCTGTTCACCCACCTACAGTTTGTTACCTGAAATATGTTAAACTTCGTTACTTGTTGGACCTTCAGTCATATGCAATTCAGGAAAAAAAAGAAAGGCGTCATCATCCAAAGGTTTGCTTTCTTTCTGATGACCCTCTCAAAGACATGAGTGTCTTCACACTTTGTATATGCACATTTGGTTTTGAAGGAAACAAGTACGAAAATAAACAGTAAGATCTAGGACACTGTCACAGCTCCATTAACCTAGTATCAACAATGTCTCTTTCACACTTCAGTTTGCTGATGGTAACACTGTTTTTAGTTCATAGCACACATATTTCACATTAGCGCTTGTACAAACTGAGAAAAAGATTGTAACTGCAAACATAGAGTGGCTTCAGTAACCTTAC
>NW_009734621.1:2278-29887 GCF_000703405.1 Apaloderma vittatum | reverse complement strand
TAGAGGCCGGCCCAGCCCTAACTCACGACAACACATAATTATTAGGATAAACATTTCTTTTTTCAGTTGCAGCCAAAATTGAGCGATTGATGACATTAGGTCTTATGATAAAACAAGGTGTCTGACAACTGCTGGCTTCTGTCTTCTCTGGTCCTATCCAACATGGTATCCACCTCGGAGTATCCAGATCATGCTTATTTGATTTCATACAGTGTCTTTCTACATAAATATTCACACACATATCTGAGTCTTTATTCATTAGGAAACATAAGATTAAAAAAAAGCCTTTAAAACACAGTAAAACATTTGAAATCGCAAGACATGGTAATGGAAAGTCCCTTTCAGATGACATCCAATGCTAATTTCTTATTCAATTAAGCTCTTTAATTGGGGCCAAAGTGAAAATGTGATGTTCACTCAGGGAATTTTGAGCTGGTCCCTTGGAGAGCTGTAGGCACATTCTGCTCTTGGCAAAAACAAATGAAAGGGTGGAGAAATGGGATAGCACAAAATGGAAAAAAGCAGTTTTTGCTTTTTCCAGAAGTAAAGCGGTTGGTCAAGCAGGTCAGATACTCTGAGGTGGCAGGTGAGTTTTGCTTTAGACCCTGTACTTGCCTGGGATGTTATCTGGGTCTAACCAAATCCCTCTCCTTCACTGTGAATGCTGCATTAACTCAGTACGTCTCTAAAATATGGGATAAGAGCCAGAGGACTCAGCAGGGAAAGTACAGAGAGAGAAGGAGGGAGAAGGTGCAAGAAGGTGACCACATGGTACAAGCACAGAAAGGGACACAAGAAAGCAGCAGGCAGAGTGTGAGCACAGACATTGAAGCTTGATCTGATCCTATGGAATGGGTGAAAGGGCCTCCCAGCTTGTCCGGTCTAGATTATTCAGTGACTGAGGCTTACTAATAAAGGCAAAAGTCTCCACGGCAAAGGAGGCCTTCCACTGGGGAATTCCCCAAACGTCTGCTCTGCCCAAAGCTTCCCTTTTCTCAAGATGCCAAAAAAAGCAGGGAGGGGGGAAGGGAAATACAGACTTTCATTATTTCAGTCACTGTTTAGGACTGAAATGCAATATACAAATTTCATCCTTATTTCCAGTTACCACACCTTTTTTGTTTGCCGGATAGGAACTTCAGGCTTTGGCGCTATCAAAAGGCTTTCTCATCTGTACTAATTTCAGTTTTCTGATCCCTCCACCTCTTTTCCATTTGCTCTAGTATAATGCATTGCTATAGGTAGTATAACACCTTCAAAAACTGTCCTCTACTTTCCTCCTCTGAGTTCACAGTTTCTCCAGATATGGAAGGGCTTTGGGCTGGTGATTCTGCACAGCAACATCCACCTTGCTGCCTGCTCAGCAGCCTGCAGCCAGCAAAACGCACATACCTGGTCCCGAAGACATCCTTTTTTCTTTGCATAGGCATACAAAAGAAGGGGACAAACCTGCACAGAAAAGACAATAAAAAGCACATTTAGCTGGGTAAGCCTTATTTCTGGTACCAAAACCCTGGTATAACTACCTCATGTAGATGCAAGTTACTTTTGTTTAATAAAGAGAAGAGAAATTTTCTTCTCTGATTAATCCGGCCTCATGTATTACCTGAACTTATGCTATAATTCTGCCCAGTGAGATACTCTCACTGCCTAACTCCCCTCCTTCACGACAGCACAGGTTGGCTCCACATGCAAGCCGAGTGCATTGGAAGACCTATGCTCTTTCTTTTTGCTTGGGGTTGAAAACCAGAACTCTTAGTCTGTGCACATTCCCTGTACTGAAACAAGGACCGTGGTTCTGATGGATGTGCAGGATACTACAGACTAAAGCAATATGAACATTTATCTCAGGTCTTCATTTAATAAAATAGAATGAGTACTGTAAACTTTAAAAAATAAATATCTGAAATAAAAGTTGTTTTAATTCTCTGGAGACAATAATCTAACAATACATGTGTGCAATTTTATTATTCTTGTGTCCAGAAATTAAAGTATAAACTGATCAGCTGAGGGAAAACTAAATTCCTCTTGGCAAATGGACAGCATCCATTGACCAGCTAAACAAGTTGTAAGTTTTATTTGCTGAAAACATCTGACGAGCCAAAAAAGGTCTTTTCTCTTTGGAAAAACACCATAATCCTCTTGTGAAAAATGTTTACCCCCAAATTTGAAACATGTGAAGAATGTGCAGAAGTGATGCCATTATTCATACTGTATTTTACCAGAAAGTCAGGGCTGTTTGTGTGACAGATTTTGAGGCACATCGATTATGCTGCTGTCACCCAGTTTTAGGTTGGCAGCTGATCCTCCCTTCATAGCCGGGGCAGGTCTCCTCCTTTTTTTTTACTAAGGCTCCAGGGGAAATCCTGGCCACCCACCGGGTTCTGCAGCCACCTCCCCGATCCCCTAAAGGGGAGTTTCCCACGCCCAAGCCCTGGAAGGCAAATGCTCAGAAAACCTGAGCTGAAAAGAACCAAACAGGGATGAGATTTGTTATGAGTTTTTCTTGACTTCATTAGCAAAGCCAAGGCCCAGGAAGGGCAGGAATAAGATCCACTACAGAAAATGCAGTTCGAAGCAGAGGGAGTAAAACATGAGCTGGAAGGTGTTCCCAACTCTGAGCACTTAACAGTGCACAGGTGGGCAGGAATTTGGCTGATCTATTATTATTGTTATTATTCATTTGTCAGAAGGTAACTGAAAAGAGCCTTAAACAATGTGGTTTTTTTACTTCTACGCTTTTGGAGGGAAATTTAAAGAAGCCTCTTCAGGCCATGCTTTACTGCTTAAAATATCCTTTTCTCAGATTACTGTTTTTAACAGTGATTTTATATCCTTTTAGTTCCCAAGTGTGTCTCCTCACCTTCAGGGGAATGGCAATACTGACTTACAAGAGGAACAAGAAAGGAGCAAGAAAAAATCTGAACATTATTTTTCTTTTTGCATGGGTAATTTATTTGCTAAAAAAAGAGATGATTTCACATTGATCTAAACAGAAAAGAACTTTTTAGATAAGGAAATCAAATTAATTGTTTCAATGTTTCCTTAAAGCAAAGTATTTTGATGTTCTCATTTTGAAAAATCAAAATGAAAGGGAATTTTTATTTCAAGTTACATCAAAGTTGTCCTAACATAAAACTTGGGGTGTCAAAGAGCAGTCCTGCTTTACCAAGGGAAAATGAAAGTATGTCTTCAGTGGTATAGAAACTCAAATTTCTCTTCAATTTTGAGCTCTTAATGAATAATAATAAAAAAAATGTGCATGAATAATGAGAGCACCATTTTATACAATATAACAATAAGTAAGTCTACCTATTTCTTTTGGTCCAAATTACAATTATACAAAATGTTTACTAATGATTTCAAATACGTGGTGAGGATAAGTCTTCTCACTTTCTGAACTCAACAATATGCAAAAAACAAGCAAAAATATCATCTTCTATACTTCCCCCTTCCTTCCACAAATATGAAAATATCTGCTACACCACAGCTTCCAAGTCAAAAACATATTTATTTATGGTCATTTTCCTATGCCATTTCCTATGACTGTAAATGTGTGCAGAAGTCCGAGTTACCCTGCAACGCAATATTTTCCTTTCAAAAACTGAGAACTAGCAGGCCTTTGTTAAACAAAACCGTCTTCCTAAAATATTCTCTAAGGACATGGGAGAAAGAGCACTTTTTTTAAGTGTCCTCTTTGTAAAACTTAAAATTTAGATGGAACAGAAAATAGAACCCAGTTCTAATTAGGGTCTAATGGCCCCTCGCTGGCTGTAGGAGAATTGTTCCAATTACACTGTGACCAGTGCCATTGCATATCAATAGCTGGAGCCTCTAATAATGCCAATAAACTATTTCTTTTGTTTCCTTTGTTAAACTGTTTAGTCTGAAGCTATAAATCGGGGACAAGAGCATCAAGTGTCATCCGATGCTTGTGAAACCATTATGGGGCGCAGAATGTTCTGGGGCTTTAAATGTCCACTTCTTGCAGGGCCTCTCACTTTGCCAGACCACATCTCCTTGCTTGCCTGTTGTTCCCACTGTTCACACACCACGAAAGGATAGAATTAAAAGATTACCAACTACAGATCCAAGTAGAATACACTCCTTTTCTCCTGTTGGTTTCACCAAATATAGCGCTTGGGTTTCAAACTGACCTCATACTGCAGCTTATTCTTAAATAATCGGTTAATTAAAATGTGACGTATCACAAACACCGAAACTTTAAATAACTTCAGTCACCTAAAAAAAGAACTGATATCTTTTCCTAAGGGGGAAAAGTACTGGTAGCTTACTGAGAAAGCTTAGCCTCCAAGGCCAGTCTAGCTAACTATGGCCTTAGGGCTTAATCCTTGCAAAGTCCATCTGGAGAATGTCCTAATTCCACTGCCTGCTCTTTGCGATCATCCTTCTGCTTTTTTTTTCCCCACCCTTGCATCCGTTTAGTGTCCTCATTTGCTTTCTAATGACTTTCTAAAGTGAACTCAGCTCTGTTTTCTTTCGCAGATGACCTTTAGCTGGCTTTCCTTTCCATGCTTCCCTGCACCATGGCAATACGAGCCGTCATGCTCATAACCATACGAGCATCATATCAATACCATATGCTCCAGACATAGAGCAGGTAACCAACAACAATACTGAGCCATGCTAAAACACACCTATATCTTCCCAAAAGAATAAGCAGAGCTGGGCAGGCATCTGAGCCTCCTCTCCTGCACTTGGCAACAAGCAAAGGTGCTGAAAGATTTTAGCCCTGGTAGCCAGGACCAGTGCTTTACGTGGGGTATTTCCAGAATAATTTCCTGTGGAGCTTGCTGCTTTTCTGAACCTCTGATAATTCAACCCAGCACTGTTAGAGACGAGGCAGAGGCTCCTTTCTGGACGAGGCTGTATGTCAAAGCAAGAGTGTTTCCAACATTTCTGCCAACCTGATTCTTAAATATTGCAAGTACTGTGAAACTCTTGTTCTTCCTGGAGTTGTTATTAATCAGCCATCAGAGCTGTCATATAATTACCACAAAGCTACTTCCATTTGGGGAGGAATGTAGCAATACTAGCCTGTTTTCTGGTATCATGATTATTGTTTCACCTTCAGAGTATGAGCACAGTTTCTTAACTGCAGCCTCTAATTCAGAGGTTTCCATCCTTTCACATATCTCTAACTTTTCCTCTTGAGAAAGATACAAAGGGAGAAGGGGCAGACTGCACCCCTGCATAGCAATTATGGAGCCTGCTTGTCTCAGGCTGCTTGTCTTGTACCTCCCAGGGACCCCCAGGGAAGAAATCTGAGGATCTCTAGAGGTATGTGAGCGCAGAGCCGAAAAGCAGGAAGCCAGAAGTCCTCACAGAAGGAAGTGAAAATACTGCAGTGTTGTAATCACTGTACTCTTACACGTATGAGAACATGAAGGCAAATGAGACAGTTCATCCTTGCTGTAATTTCTTGTTACTTACTCTCCGGTTTTCAAGTGCAAACTCTTTAAGCAATTAAGTCTTGCAGTTAAAAGAGCTTGTTGAAGGATCAACTACAATGCCTTGTAGTAGCATTATTCTCTCATGTCCTGACACAGTGACCTGAAAGGCTCAGTTTCCTTTATGGCATCAGGCTTCTTACTAACAGGGAAATCTTTGATGGTGAGAACTTGACAACCTGACAATACGGTTGAATTTCCAAAGAGAAAAACTCCTTGGGTAAAAATAACGTGGGTTAAACAGATACACCTATGCTAATAACTAGGTTCTTGTTTACACTTATTAGTCACCTCATTAAAAGCATTACTCTAAATAACATGCCAGTTATATGTGTTAAACCCATTTCACAGGAAGCTTAACTAAAAAGGAAAGAGGTTAAGGGCCAGATTTTAACCTCTGCATAAGTAGGTGGCTAATCACGGCTTCAGACACATGCAGTGGAGGCCCAGAATCAGGGCAGACCTAGAAGGTACGTGCATACATAATCACTTCCACAGGGCTCGAGCTTGAAGCATGTTGTGAGATTGGGGTCTGAGCAAGAGGAGCAAACACTAGCAGAGCTGGGAATACCTTTTACTGCTCTGGGGATAATGCTTTTCTCTTTATGGGGAGGCTTTTAAATTATCTCTCAGTATAGCATATTAACAACCTTGTTTTTCTCTGAGTGCTGGTCCACATATGTGGTGTGTTCCTGCAGATGCTGTGTGAGTCGTTCCAGCTCCCCTCAGCCCTGCCAGGTCTCCTCAGTCCCGAATTGCACACTGTCCGTCTGCGCTTCTTTCCACAGCAGAGGTTACCAGCTGTGGGACGCGCTCTTATATTCTAGGAACTATGATGTTATTACCAAATTTATTTTTCCATGCAACTTGAGAAAGGAATAAAAAGCAGATTCTCAGCTAGCACAGATCATCACGGCCCATTTGTAATGGGGGAGGTTCATCATACTAAGCCGAACAATGTCAATCGCTATCAAATTGGAATTTGACTCTCAAAACCCAGGCACTGGTGGAGACTCCACCAGTCCTCTGCAAGCCCTGGACTCCAGAAGGGCTAGACAGGAGGATAATTTCAAATAAAGTGCCTCAGATTCTACTTGGGTTGGACCCCTCTTCCATTTTTTATGGGGTTTTGGGGTGGTTTTTTTGGATTCTTGAACCAAATTCAAAAAGGCCTTTAATGGGCAGCAGGGGACAGAGATGGGACTGAAGTCACCATTTCTGCTCTTTCCCCAGCTGTGAGCCAAGCTGTCAGCCAGCAGTCCCACATGGGCCAGAGCTCACAGCACTCTCCTTCCTCTCTTCTTTGTCCTCTGGAAGGCTGCTGCTCCTGATCTATCCAGCTTTTTTGGCATTTACAAGGTAAAAGTTCTGCTAGGCTATAAACTGCGTTGATTCAGAGACTCTGATGAAGAGCACAAAATAAGCAGAAGGAGCATACAGCCATGGGTGGGAAGTAGTGGGCACAGAGAGGGTCAGGGTGGGATCTTCCCCAGCAGCTGAGCTGTTATGTCAGCTTCCACGTCACCTGTAGATATAGCCCACATCCACCACCCTGAAAGCCCCTGTTCAGCCGCCATCAAAACCCCAGAAGGCCTTTGGTGGTCAAAAGCTTTTGAAGGTGTTTAGCTCCAGGCCTGTTCACGTTGCCGGGGCTGTTTTGACAGCAAAAGCTGAGCAACCACCCCACAACCGAAATGGGCCAAGTAGATTTCCTGAGTGGGAGGTCAGGAAGGAAGAGATCTGGGCTCTTGACCCAGCTCTCAAAACTACTTCATGGTCACTGGTGGAGAAGGATATAAGGTCACTGGGGTGAGAGGCCTTACAGGTACCCACAGCACAAAAGTGAGGCATCTCATAACCTCCTGCAGAGTTTCAGAAGAAAGGACCCTTCCTTAGTCAGCTGCATGGGCCATTACAGGATGGTTTACACCTTGTACAGTGACAGATCCAGAGCAGGGGAAGCCAGAAACCTCCAAGTAAGACATTGGGGGACAAACAACCACGATGCACAAGACTTCCCCTTGGGCAACTCCAGGCAGCTCTGTGCAGCATAACAGCAAGAGGTGAATTACTGCACTACACATTTTGGAACATACTTCAAGATGCCAAATCCTCCTCAAGGGCTCAACAAGCACCCCAAATCCCTCATGCAAAGTCTGGGGCTGTATCTGGAAAGTCAGACATCAGCAGGTGTTGTGCCATCTAACCTGTTGGCAATGGTGCTCTTTGTTGGATTGGACCCGTCAGATCAGATCTTGAAAGTTATTTGTGTTTGTGCTTCGCTCAGCAGTGTGTGCAAGAGGGAAGAAATGCAAGCTCTGTAGATAACATATCCATCCTCTATCATTGCCTAAGTACAGCCAAAATAATTACCATATGGTGTTGAAAGTGACCCACAAGAGAATCACATAACTCCATCCTAAACAAGCTAAGATAAAATTATTGTCACAGAGGTAAAGGGATAATGACAACAGGCTTCATTAAAGGAAAAGGAGACTTCTAATCTCCTGTACAGGGACTAGTTTCTCTTGCTGAACATAATACCTGTACGAATAAAAGAATCCTAAAATGTTCCCACGTTCCATTATGAAATACTTTGAAATGTGTTACTGCAAACTTACTTTAAATACACATCAAAACTAGTCATGAGGAGTACGAATCATTCTGATTTACTAGAAAAAAGAAAAGAGGTTTTCTCTTTCTTTAATGCAGTTGTTTCTACAGAATTTAGCTTATTTACCTCAAAGTTAGAGTATAAGCATATTGAAAAATGACTGCAGGCTTGATTGAAGCTGAAATATGTATTATTCAATGATAAGTTCAAATTACAAATTTAAGATCCAAATTGTTTCAGTGGGCTTTTAAGAGGGGGAAGAGTATTTAAATAACTGTAAATTTACATGTATACTCTATTATTTCCAGTCACCTTTAAACTTCTGAAACATCTTAAGTATATGTGAGATGAGATGCTGATTTCCTAATTTTCTGATGGGGGTCTCATTGTGTGATTTTGCCTGGCTAGAGCTCTGTGGCTGCCAGGAGAGAGGCAGAGAGAGCCTGGGCAGCACTACAGGAAGAAGAGTGATGCAAGCTCTGTGCACTGGGATCCCCATGCACAGCGTGGGTCCAGAGGACATCAGCAGAGTGAGTGCAGAGATTGTCTCTCTTTGGGAAATGCAGCAAAATCTCTCTTTTTAAAAAAGTCTTCCCACTGGAAAAGTAACTCCCATATCCCTTTACTCTAGTCTCCAAAAGATGAGACAAAAAATTAGGGAAAATTACTAGTGAAGTTATGGGAAGATGAAAACCACTATGAGTTTGACTCTGAAGAGGGAGAATTCAGCAAAGACTGTGCTGTTGCTGCTGATTTTATGTAGAGCATACTCAGATACTAACAAGATATAAAACACAGATAGGTGCCTAGATAATCAGACAGACTAAGCTTATTTGTTTGCTTGTTTCTTTTCTTTTTGTTGATTTGAAGCCAAAGATCCAAGCAAAGATCTCTGCAAAGGCACAAGTCTGTAAATGGTATTTTCTCACACAAAGTTATTTGAGAGACTGAGGAAGAAAGATGAGGAAAACTTAAACCAGTACTTTTAGTGTTTTTTTTAATAAAGATATATTTGGAGAACATTCTCCATTCAATGTACATTCATATCAGTCTTAATAATAAAGTACATTATATTTATAAATTTCAAAGAAGAAAATACTTCCGAGAAAGGATAAGGTAAGTCTGAGAAGGCTTAAACAAACATTTTTACACGGTCTCCTTTTCTTCCAAAACTTTCTTGGAGAAGACACTGAATTTTGTTATTTAAATAACATTTATAAAAGTTGACAAATTCAATTTCAAACATAGTTCTGTTTCTCAGTCCAAGGGCACATATGTCTCCATGTCACACAAGCGTCTGATTATTTATTAAATCTCAACTCTGCAGATTGGGCAAAGTTTCAGACTTTCGTTTAAATTTCCCTGTAAGAATTAGGTCACTTCTAATCCTCACATTTTAATAACTTCCTCTTCAACCAAAATTTAAATTGCTGAGAACCTTTGCAGGGGTTCATCTCATTTGAATAACTTGAGAAAAACAACATGAGCATCATGAGCAGGACGCAGGTGAGCAGCCAGTCGTGTCATCCCACCAGCTAAACCTGGATTTAGGATTAGAATGAGTAGGATCATTGATACTGGGTAATTCAGATCATCATCATCCCTGTGCTAGGCATGGGAATGGATGGTGCACCCCACTGAGGTATCTCCACTCGATAGAGGGAAATGGGTGAAGAGCTGGCTACCTCTGGCTGCAAGTATACTGCCTGTGCCAGAGCTGGAGGACGAGGAGAATCCCCAGAAGAGACATAGTAGGTGCATTGTGCCAATTCCTGGGAGCAGTAGCTCAGGTTGTGAGGTATTCAGTCACATTTCCACCAGGAAAATGCTAGATGATTTTGTCCTGGCAGGATGTTGGTCTTTTCAGTCAGTGTGGTGTGGTGAGTGGCGAGGGAAATCATGTGCCTCCTTGAATGGGGGCTGTGGTTCAGTTCCTCCCAAACTGGTTCTTTGGCATCTTCCTAAAGCAGCAACTTTGCTGGAGATGCTAAGCCTATCTAACTCTAATTTCACTGCAAGGAACTGTGTAGCCAGTGCACAAGGAAGCAGAGAGAGTGACACAGCAGAGGACAGAACAAGCAGTGGAGAAGGGAGGAAGGTGGACCCATCCCCAGCTTTCAATCTAGTGGTGGCTTGCCATTAGGACAACACTTGCGGGTCTATGACACCTGTAAGGAGCTTCAGAAAAACACTCAGAAGAGAACTTGTGCCTATATATAGCTGTCCATATTTTCAGTAGCCTTTCCTTCTAGCAGTGCAAACTTTCCACTGCCTCACCTGCAATGACTGCAGAGTCCTCTCCCACAACATGGAGTTGCAATAGAAAACAGAGGATCTGCAGCAATTGACATCTAAGGAAGGTTGCCTAAACCCTTTTCCCATTCTTGGTTAGAGAGAAGCACCATTAAAACTGATAACTAAACCTTGGCAGGCAGGAAGAAGCATGCAGCTGAATCAGCACTTTTATTTATAAAGGATATGACCTTATTTTCAAAAATTATGAATAAATTTCACAAAGTAGTCAAAATCATATTAAAGAGAGCTCTAACACAATGAACGTCAGCTTCAGGCTCAAAAGTGATACATGTGCTTTTCTGCTGCAGAGTGTGTTCACTGTTTTCCAGGAATAAGTTTCTTGCACAAGACACACATAAGTGCCTGAGAGTCCAAATGGTGTGGATCAGAAATTGTAACTAGTGTCTAACTCATTTAATTTTTTGCTAACTACTCTATTGGTTTCGTTCTTTCCATGCTCCCTTTCTTTGCTGAACTGTATCTTCTCATTAAACACCGGGGGGAAAAAAAATAGACATACTTAGGCTGTCAAAATCTCTTGAACCACTATTTTGTATTTATGAAAGGAGAAGCTGTGACAAGTGAAATGAAAAGTCAGGACTTCCAGATGTACCAAAGGGCATTTCTAGAACATCATCTAGAAAATCATGACAAACTGGGCACAACCTGGCACCAGCGCTGTTGTAGCCCCTGAAGAATTCTCTTGGAGTCCATCTTTCACTCATGATAGCCATTGCATTCCTGAATCAGTTCCATCTGGTTTTGGCTTCCCTCTGACCCTGTACAATTTGGAAACAGAGAATTTTTGACATTTGGAAAAAAAAAAGTGGTCTGATCTGCTTTCCTGGGATGTGTAGTGGTGCTGTGAAGACACACCTAATCCCTGCCCCGGAATGATGCAAAACTTCTCTAAAGCCAGAGCTGCAGAAGATCAGCACTGTGAGCCCTGTACTGGAACAATCCACACTGCTGGCAGCCTCAGCTCTTTCAAAGCATTCCCATCTAACGCTGGCTTGCTTTGCTTAATGGAACTCCATTGCAGTTCCTAGAAACTGGCAGATTATTCCTTCTGCATTATAAACATCCCACATATTCTCTATGCACCTTTTTTTTTCTCTCCTTTATCCTTTCCAGTTCCATTTTTATGTCAGAAATCTCATAATTCACAGAAAGGGGCTTCAAATTTCTCAGCACATTATAGATTAATAGAAGTGTGGCTCAACAGAACAGGACCAAAAGCCCATCACACCTACTATCCTGTCTCTGCCAGTGACAAACAGGACAAGAAGGGCCTAGAAATGCTGGCTGAAACCGCTCATAGCCTTGAAGCTCCTTCCCTCCTCTCCCTTCATCTGGACCAGGTGAAGCAGTGCAGGAGCTGGAGAAAGCTGACACCACCTCCCAAACTGCCACCACCATCTGTCAAGAGCAAAGGTCTGACACAGCCAGTGCTGCATCCCCATAGGGAGCATCCCTTGGGTACAGGCTGGTCCTCAGATCACCTGGAGAGCTTGACCACTTGCTGCTCCTCTTCTGTGCACTACAAAAAAGGAGTGTGGAGGGAGAGGTGTGGAAGAGAAAAGGGCAGAGTGACCCCTCCTGCCCTGCCCTCACTACTCCGTTGCCTCTGTGCCACCACTCACCTCCTTCCTCTCAGCTCAATCCTAACAGGACTTCTGCCATGCTGCCCCTAAAATACCCAGGTATCCTCTGGCTGAACTAGCTTAGATCTCACAGCTGTTTGAGGTGAGTGCTCTGGAAGCACAGTGCCTGCCCTTCTGTGCAATAAGACCACGACTGTCTCTAGTCAAAGAAGGAAGACCATTGAAACCTGAGGAACCTGCACCCAAATTTGCTTTCCAGAGCAACGAGGCTGGTGGAGGGACTAGAGGGAAATTCCTGTGAGGAGAGGCAGAGGGAGCTGGGGGTGTTTAGCCTGGAGAAGAGGAGACTCGGGGGGGGGGGGGGGGGGCGCTAGTCCCCCTCTCGGGGGCCTTATCACTCTCTGCAACTACCTGAAGGGAGGGTGTAGTCAGGTGGAGGTCGGGCTCATGACAGAATGAGAGGGCACAGCCTGAAACTGCATCAGGGAAGGTTAGATAGGTTAGGTTAGATACATTTAGGTTAGATATCAGGAAACATATCAGGGTGCTCAGGCATTGGGATGCACTGCCCAGGGAAGGGGTGGAGTCACCATCCCTGGGGGTGTTTAAGGAGAGGCTGGATGTGGCATTCAGCGCCCTGGTCTGGCCGATGTGGTGGTGTTGGGTCACAGGTGGGATTTGATGATCTCAGAGGTCTTTTCCAGCCTCAACAATTCTGTGATTCTGTGATTCTGTGAAATGACAAATGAAGATCATCTTGCTGTAATCTGTGTCTACGCTGAGAAACATGATCAATCTAGAAAAGATCGGGACAGAATGGTATTTCATGTCCAGATCACAACAATCCAACTACAACATAGGCAGTTCAGCTTGGAGTAGGATGCTATGTGCCTTCCCCCACCACCTCCAATGGCTCCAACACAGCTAACAAATTTTCATGATCAACCTGAGCATACATGTCTCCAAACTGTCAGGATTTCCTCACAACCTGGGAGCTCTTTGGAGTCACCAGATCTCCATAGTCAGCATGGATCCCATGCTGCTTGCCCAGCTCACAGAATGGCCCTTTCATTCTGACCCTGTCCCATCTACTCCAGGGCTGCAGGACATGCTTAAATGCCACGGTCTTCCAAGAGATCCTTAAATCCTGCAGTTCTCCCTTATCTTGAGTAAATTTACAAGCCTTGTCAGGTGCCCTCTCGAATACTTCTCTACAAGACAACATGATAACCAGAGAGACTGCCTTTGCATCACACCTTGACAACACCTTTATGAGTTCTTGTCCTCTCATTCTACTGCCTCATCAACCTATCTCATCCAGAAACAAAGTGTTAAGAGGTCTCCCCACCAGGAGATGGCAAGGAGCATCAGTGGGCCAGCATGCACTCACTCTGAGTGATTTCTGTGTCCCTGGGACATCTGGCAGGCAGGGATTGTAGGTCCTATTTCTGCCTGGCCCTGCCACATCTCCTTGCAGAATACCCCTGGTCAGCCTCTTGGGTGCCTCAAGGGAGCAATGGGTGCAGCTGGTGCCAAGTGTCCCCTTTTTATAACACACTGGCTCTCTCCTGTATCTTTTTTTTATTATTTTTACCACTTGTGATCACACAGGGTTTTTTCCTCTCCAGTGTGTTCTCTTCATCTCTCCTTCCTCCATGTTTTGGGTTTTTTCCTGTTTGTTTTTATCCTTTGTTAGGGATGGGCTGCCTCCCCTACCTAAAGGGGAAAAAAAACAGAGACCAAAAGTAGATCACTTTGAAGGAGTACAAAGCAAGGAAATACATAGCAATGTTTTCCTGGTACACTTTCCCAACCATCGCACTCTCCTAGCCTCCAGCATCTTGCAGGTCAGGGGTTTAAGCAAACACTTTCTTCAGAAACACTGTTCATCAGATCTCTCCTTCTTTAGTAATCCTCAGTGGAGTTTGTTGTATTATCTCCCCCAAATAAACTAATATTAAAGGTTATGTCTGGCTATGGCAAACTTTGCTGGATGAACAAGGCATGCTGCACCATGCCCATAAATGAGAGAGACCCATGATGTCCTTGGAGAGAGAACAGAACTTTTATAAAGCCGTGGAGGTTCTTGTAACAAGCTTCATTACAAATGCAGACCGTCTGCCCATAAACCAAGTCAGTTCCTGCCAATTTCCTTGTACGCTTCTAGTTCCCGGTACCTTATGAACCAGGGCTGGGTTTCCTTTCAGTAATGAAATGGAAAATGAAAGAGCATGAAGGGGCAGCAATGGCATGCTCTAACAGAGAGACAGCTATGAACAGTAAAATTCTTACCTTCTTGAGGTTAGCAGGATGTTAACACTGACTTCATAGGGCCAGAGTTTCACTCTGATCTGCAGAAGCTGGGACAGGCAATCTTATCAGTCTTTGGAAAGTGCTGCTATGCTTGTTATTTGTAGCATTTTCAGCAATTTTAATGACATTAAGCCCTAGGGGGCGAAGCCTCAGGAAACAGAAGGACGCAGACAGCCTGAGTGGTAATATCATGAGTCCTGCTAACTCTGCTCGCTCAAATCAATACCCTCAACTGCTCCATGCAGAGCTGCAATGAAAGGAAAAACACAAAGCTACCACTGGGACCCTGAAAATTTTCAAGGGAAAACAAGCAGACATCAGCCACAAACAAAATATTCTGTCCAGGCTATTTTTATTTTTTTTTTCTGCCTTGGGAAGTGCTGAAAATTCACCACTGCACTTCCAGCTCACACTCTGGATCAGTCATAAGGCAGTTTATCTTACTTATTTTTTTAGTGTTTCCAAAATATCTACTCTAATCACAGCTTGTTAAAGAATTGTGGGCATGCTTTATGCAGGTACCTAACTCCACCATAAATATTTACAGCAGTGTTGCCACTTAAGAGTTTTCACATGTGGCCTTTTTAGGCAGTAATTTATGTGTGTTGTGACTCTTCTAATGCATTAGAGCATGTAGGTGAAATTTCTCTTTAAAAGAGCAAAAAGTGATATTGAGTATTGCCTAATAGCTAGAACATGCTTCATGTAATACTCATGATGTTTTGGGATCTAATCCTTCAAATATTCTATGCCTGGCCCAAAAAATGTCTGCTTTAGACTTCTATAGTTTAACACATGGGCTGCTTTGTGACTCTTCTAATGCATTAGAGCATGTAGGTGAAATTTCTCTTTAAAAGAGCAAAAAGTGATATTGAGTATTGCCTAATAGCTAGAACATGCTTCATGTAATACTCATGATGTTTTGGGATCTAATCCTTCAAATATTCTATGCCTGGCCCAAAAAATGTCTGCTTTAGACTTCTATAGTTTAACACATGGGCTGCTTTTTTTTTAAAAAAAAAAAAAGATTCTTCCCACCTCTCCCACTTTGTTCATTGGCAAAAGACCCAGCTGAACAAAATGGCAAAGGAAGCAAGAGGAAGTCTGCAAGAAAAACTTAGAAAACTGCTCTAATCTTTTTTAAAAATTGTTTCTAAAAATGCATGCCACATTTATTGTATGAATGCGGCTTTGTGAAGGGGTCCCTTTATTATTTAAATTCAAACAAGAATCTAACAGAAACATTTCTGAACTACAGAGAAGCAAAGCTGGTGATGACAGAGATTAATGTTCAGTTTCAGGGAATCCACTTATTAATTTTGTCAGGCTGAAAACAACAGTTAACAGTTTCCAAAATAGCTGAACAATGTCAGCAAACATTTGCTTTGAGTGAACTGAGACCCTCCCTTGCCCTAAGATCAGCTCCGGGATATTTTCAGAAAGGCTTTCTTTATCTCTTGACAGTGTGAAAAAAACTTTACCTGCAAATTGACTTGTGTGTAGAAGGAAGCTATCATTCATGCTAATGGAGCCCATCAGCTTGCTTTCACTGTACCATGATACCCTGGAGCAAAAAATGTGAAGCCTGTTAAGCTCTGGGCTTAGCAATAGGATTTAACAACTCTAAAATGCCTACCTTCCTCTGTACACATATTGTCCACCACCATCCCACACATTTCTCTCTGTTTCTGTGACAGCTGGTCAATGTAAACTAGCTCTTGCAAGATTTGATGTTGATTTTTATGCTCTCAGAGATGTTCACTTAAAATAACCCCTAGAAATTTAAAAATGCAAAGGCACAAAGAGACACTGGGAAACTGTGGTAGAAAATTATACGGAAAATTGTTTACAAAACTCTCAATAATTTAGTAATGTGAAGCATCTTGCCTGCTCACTGTGCTCCTCAAACAAAATATTAGTGGGCACATCTTGAAAGCTTTAGAGATCACGGCTCCTGCAGAAACATAATTTTTATAAAATGTGAAGGCATGAGACAGGTTAATCCCAGACCATGAAGCCAGAGGACAAAAGCATGAACAAACTCGTCCCAATTGCACTTGATAGAAAGGCTTTGACTGGGACACTCAGGTGGGTTAAGATGCACCAGATGGGTCCAAGCTGTGAGCAGCAACTTTTTAAGTTTACCAGTTAATAGTATCATAATGCTAACATGCGAAGAAGTGTTCAGTAGGGGTGAAGAAATGGCTCTAAGCCATGATCTACAAATGGGGAACATCGGACTGCCCCCAGCCTGGCCTCCCGAGATCTGGACCCCTGCCAACCCTGGGATCTGACACATCCCATCTCAGACGAAAAAAAAAGAAGGGTCAAGACAAAGGGCTTGTTGGCAGGCCCTGCATCTCAGGTCTCTTCTCTTGCCCATAAAAGCTGATCACAACTCTCCAGAACTGGTCCCATTGGTTCCTATTCTTCACTCGACCGTGTCCAAAACTGTGAAAGCACTAACCCTCTCACAGTCCAATCAACACCACTTACTACAGGCAAAAGTTAAAAAAAAAAAAAAATTTAAGTCAGTGGTGATGGGAAAGGAAGAAGATGCTCAAGGATATGACCAAAGCAAAGCCAAAAGAGAAGCAGCAATATTAAACAGAGAAAGAGCAGGGCAGAACAGCAGTCCTCACAGACAGCACAGAGCAGATACCCTTCACTTCAGATGAGACAACAGTTTATACATCCCTCCACTGTGGATATGTGTCAAAATGAGACTGGTCAGGAGCAAGGTCAGATGGTGAAATTATAGAATCATAGATTCATAGAATCATAGAATGGTTTGAGTTGGAAGAGACCTTAAAGACCAGCTAGATCCAACTCCCTTGCCGTGCACAGGGACACTGCCCACCAGACCAGGTTGCTCAGAGCCCCATCCAGCCCAGCCTTGGACCCTTCCAGGGAGGAGGCACCCACAGCTTCTCTAGACAACCTGTTCCAGTGTCTCACCACCCTCCTAGTAAAGGATTTCTTCCTAACACCTAATCTAAATCCACCCTGGTCCAGTTTAAAACCATTGTCCCTTGTCCTGTTGCTACATGCCCTTGTGAACAGTTCCTCCTCAGCTTTCCTGTACTCCCCTTCTGGTACTGGAAGGCTGCTATAAGGTCTCCCCAGACCCTTCTCTTTTCCAGGCTGAAAAACTCCAACTCTCTCAGTCTGTCTTCACAAGAGAGGTGCTCCAGCCTTCTGATCATCTTCATGGCCCTCCTCTGGACCTGCTCCAACAGGTCCATGTCCCTCTTGTGTTGAAGGCCCCAGAGCTGAACACAGTACTCCAAGTGGAGTCTCATCAGAGCAGAGTAGAGTAGAGGGACAGAATCACCTCTCTTGACCTGCTGGCCATGCTTCTTTTGATGTAGCCCAGGACACAGTTGGCTTTTTGTGCTGCCAGTGCACATTGCTGATTCATGTTGAGCATCTCATCAGCCAGCACCTCTAAGTCCTTCTCTGCAGGGCTGCTCTCAGTCCACTCAATCCAGAAGCATCTCTCTCATATACATCAGGACAAGGAAGCAAACCATCCTGAGAGAAGTATTTTATGAAAGCCTGCAGTGAAGTGTAATGCTCAGAGTCGTACGAGTCCATGAAATTGGCCAGGAATTGATGACTGCTTGATGGAGACATCCTGGGAGTTAGTCCAAAAACCAGTGCCCAAGTAGGACATATGGGAGACTGGAAGAGCCACAGAGAAGGCCAGGAATTCCCTTTCCCAGACTGAGATGAGGTGAAAGTTTGTTTTCAGAGGACGACAAGGGCTGAGGTAAAGAAAGACTCTCTCTGGAGGTACCTTTAAAAGTCCCAAAGATACAGTAAGTTAAAAGGCAATGCATATAGACAGGTGGAAGAGCATGAGTCAACATTTTCAGTAAACAAAAAAGGATATCTTACATAGGCAGCTGATAAACCTTTTTCTTCTTGCAGCAAAGCAGCCATACATCTCTAAAAGTCCTTTAGCACAAAGTGCTGAGACCAAATGCAACTGGGTGGCGATGAAAAAAATAATGTGATTGAACCACCAAGAAGCCACAAATAGAAGAAGTAAACCTCCCTTTATATGTTGATGAGTTGTTGGGAAAAGGGGAAGCAAATTTTTTAGAGATGGGACAAAGCTGGATTGCTTTCATGCCAACAGAAAAAGATCAGTCGCACAAACCTTCATAATGAAGAAAAAATGCCTAACACAATCCTAGGCATGTTTGATTCAGACAAACCCCTACAACAGAAGATTTAGGTGACTTGGGTAAGGTGAGTACCTAGGAAAGAACAACTGAGGCAATACAGCATCATCCACTGCTGCCTGGCCTATGAAAGCGCATTTTAATAAAAGAACCATGATCTGGTTTGATTTTCTTCCACTGTCACACACCCTCCAGGAGCATCCTTCTCAAATGAAAACTAAACAGAGTTCTGTTAGGGTGAAAACAGAGATAATAAAATTTCCAAGATGATTTGATACTGAAAGATCTAAAAGTTGGGAGATATACTTCTGGAGATATTTTTTTCACCTTCAGACTTTGTAACAACTAATACTTTATAGTAAATTTCTAGATTTTTTAAAAAATTCAATATGCTAGGCTGTCAATTATCACTTTGATAATTCAGTGAATTCTTATAACTATTTATCCCTGGAAGGAGAGTCATAATCCAGGAGACTCTGGCACCACTACATGCATCTATATTTGTTATTCATTGCACTTCTCCGAACAACTGAGATAGCCTTGCTCACCCTCAATACCTCTTACCCTGAAAATCCGATTTCTTAGTTACCAGTGCAGATCTGAGATATCCTCCAATTCCCTCACTATATGCAATGTCCTGTTTTCTGGATGTGGAGGGACTGTTTGTTGTCTGCATGGGGCATGCATTCAATATGTTTTCAGCACTCAAGCCCAGAACCTTCTCATCTAGTCCCACTTCACTACTTTGTACAGTGATTCACCTGTGAGTCAATTCAGTCTGGTCTCACTAAGTCTTTTCCACTAATATTCAGCCCTTCCCCTGGCTATAGCTAGCACTTTCCATCAGGCAGCCTTGAATTCTTGGTCCGCTGCCCTTCTCCCTGCAGGTATGGCACCAAAAGACCCTGAGCACAGAGTGGAGTTTCAAAGGCAGATTCATAGTGCTTGACAAAGACTAGAGAAGTCCTACAAGAAAGGATAATAAGTCTTTCAAAAACTGATTTTCTTGCATCCCATTGTACCATAAAAGTACATTATAGACCATAGATTGTCTGGACTTACAAATTAATTCCCAATGTTTAATCTATCTGAATGTCTTTCTTGTGGTTTTTTACTTCAGTGTAATCCTTCACTAAACATTTTTCAGCCATTAGCTCAGGACTATACATTTTTCATTATTAAACTGCTTCATGTTTTCATTATATCTGCACGTCAGATTTTACTTAGTGATATATCAGTGGGATCACCCTCTCTTATTACTGCACTTGAATTCCTCTTCTGAGAGAAATATAGCTATTTCAGATGAAAAAGGGCTGCTCAAAGCTAAATGGCCATGAAGTACATTGTCGAAACAGCTACTCAGATTATTCTTGCCGGACCCATGACAATTTGCATGGACTGAAGTAATACCAAAGTAATATCACTTATGAGAAGAGAACCAAACTAAAATGATCTCTTTGGGGCAAGGTGCTACATGTAGCTGAAGGAAGCACCTGCCCTACAGAAGAGCTGTCTAAATAGACAAGACAAACAAAAGGTGTTAGAAAAGAAGTGTTGTTGCCCCATATTACAATCTGGGACTTGAGTCATAGGATGAGTAAGTGATCCGGAGAAGGTCACACAGGAAATCTGTGTCACGGTTGGTTATTAAACCCAGATTTCCTGATTTGCCACTGAATCCCATAATTACAAGACCATCCTTCCTGTCCCTTCCAACTCTCTCCATAAAGTATCTCACCAGTTGGGCAATGCCTTACGGGAAGAAAGCCTTCTGTGCATCCTGCAGGGTGATCTCTGGTGACTCTCATCATTGGGTTCAAATAGCACTTCCTCATCCCCACCAGGCTGCTGCTCACCCTCATGCAGGTGTCCTCCCACCCAGCTCGTGCCTTGGCACCCACCCTGCTCTGTTCCATCACAATCCTCTTCCCTGCTCCTTGGCCACAGCTCCTCTCACAGCCATCTATGCAGCCATCTGAACCAACCCCACTGCTGCTTTCTGGCTTGGTGGGATTTTCTCACTTTGTTGGTTACGATCTGGTTTGTGGGGCTGGAGAGAGGGGGCCCTGGAGCTCCTCAGGACTGATCCTGTGGGTGCATTGAAACAAATGAAATGAGGTCACGGCACACACAGACTAGCTAAATTTTATTCCTCTTTCTTCAACAAAAAGGAGGAAAAAAGACTGAAGATTGCTGTGTCAGGATGGGGGAGGACCTACCCAGATTTCTACCAGCAGAGGGAGGAAACCTGGGGCTCCAGGAATATCAAACTTCCCGGAGATTTAGGGAGCTTCTGGAAATCAGAAGACAAAGGAGATTGGGCTGAGGGTCCTGTGAATAAGAGATGGAAAAGAGATGTGAAGATGTGAAGTGGACATGGCTCAGCCTACTTAGGAAAGGAAACAACTGAGAGCAAACAGCAAATGTTTGAAATGTCAAGTTTAGCAGGAAGACAATTATACAATGACATAGATTTCCATAATTTGCTGAAGAAGACTTGTCAGATCTACAGATAAAAAAAAAAAAAACAGAATTTGTGTTCACTTTTAATGGTCTTTCAAGAGGTTTAAAACCTGGTTTTGGAAGTGTTAAAGAAGTAGGTAGTGGAAATAGAGAGAAGATACAGACAGTCAGCTGTCCCTACAGAAGAAGCAACAAACTCATTTTCAAGTTTAAAAAAACAGAGCCATATGGCTGGGTAGTAATGCAGGGCTGAACCCTATTTAATATCAGCATTAACACTATAGAAGCTGTTGCTATAGCAGTGACATCTGGAAGAAACCTTCAAATAGATTATTCTCTAACCTGGATGAAGGATTCTGCCAGTCTGTCTGTCAAAGAAAGCCTTCAGAGCAAATCAATAACAAAGATCTTGTTACCTGAATGCAATGTAATTTAGTGGCTAATCAGTTTGACAACATTAGACATGTAAGAAGAGAAGAAAAGAAGAATGGAAATCAGGAGATGTAACTGATAGCCAGGAAGTCAGAAATTACTCCAGGAGCACAAGAAAAAAACATCAGACTTTTATATGCCTCTGTCCACTGAACTTGATCAGTAAAATCACACCTTCACTCTAAACCGTTCCCACGTTAGCTTACTTATTCCTCACAGACTCCACTTAAAAGCAGTAGCATTACCAATGGATAGTATTATCAGTAAAGATGAGAGCTGCATGTACAAAATACTGCCAATCGCCAGAACAGTGATAAACAGAACTTCCCAACTTTGTTTAACATTGATTTGAATATCTGTTTTCCTTTGGCCAAGTGATAAGTTTCCTCTTACCTAATTAAAATGAATCTGCTGAATACAGACATTTGGCAGCCTCTGGAAATTCAATTCTTCCTCGTAGCTGGCCTCTCTGTCAGAAACAATGTGTGAAATTGTTGCTAGAAAGAGGGGGGTTTTGGTCTGTTTTTTGTTTTAGACTTACACAAAGACATTTTGGACTTGATTTACTTCTGACACTGAAGAGATCACCTGAAGTCAACAGGAGCAATTCCCAGTATCACTTGCACCTTATGTAGTCACTGAAATCATAAGAGAGTGTAAGAAAATTAACAGTGCCGTTTCCATTCACTTGCACACTGTACAAAACCACTGCATGTCAAACACCCTGATGTGAAATCACAATCATGACCATAAGTTTTTCGAAGGTAACAAACTGTATGTGAGGATACAGCATTTAACCCCAGAGAAAAAAATCTTGGGAAAAGCAATTCACATTTTTCACACATGTTTTCAAAAAATACTGTCCTTTACATCCCTTAACGTAATATATCCATTTGTTCCCCACAGGGAAGATAATTCATTATTCATTTAATAGACCTTGACACCTGCAGAAGGTCTTACATTGATCCCTTCAGAGTTAATACGGATGAATACCTGGTGCAACTCTGTATGTCTTCACCATTCAGTGGAGCAGATCTGGTAGAGAGCAAAGGCATGACACAACTCCTGACTTGCAACATAATGGGCTTCCAAGGGGAGCAAGGGAATCCTCCTTCTCAAGAACAGGCACAGGCCACACTTACAGGGCTATACGTATTTACCCCATGAAGGCAACAAAGGTTTTGTCATGACGTCCAATGGGAGGACATTCTTGCAGGGTTCGCTAACATCACCTAATGTGCCACCTGCAGACATCTCAGAAAATGAGTGTTTTCATAGTTTGTGCTGTCCTAGTTGTTCACAGCCATGTATGAGTGGGAGCTAGATACACTATTCATATCAGTAACATTTAATTCCAGTATTACCTACATGTTAACACAAAATGTGCTGTTTTCAGTATGCTGTAATCCACATACAAACAGCAGTTCTGGACTTTCTTGTTCATGAAGCAGAGTTAAAATGTACGAGGTTCAGCACTGTTCAAAAGGTGAAGATAGACAACCTTTAGGCCAAAAAGACCATGCTCTTTACAAATTTTGTTTGATTTAAATATACAAGGGTGATTAAAATTGTTTCATACCAGCCTAAGCAAGAGTAGCTGTAAAGAGGAAGAAAAAACAGAAATGTCGTTCCAGTTCTGAGAAAGTGGTTTAGAAGTCCCTGTACGGCTGTTTATGTAGTTCTTAGTCTGACAAAACTGCCACTGACTTTAATTGCAGTTCATTCAGTTGGATCAGCCTGCTAATCAACTAAGCACTTTTCATTTCATGGCAATAAGAAGGTGTGCTGAAAATGCCATCATATCTCTGACCATCTTCAAAGCCTAGAATGTCTTCACACCATTTCATGGGTTTCCCCTCTCCAGTACTAAAAGAGGGTGCTATAAAAGTCATGATGTAAATGATATATTGCTATTTTATGGACTTGGAAGCTAATTTTGCTTAGAAGCATTTTTATGGACTTTGGAAGCCAAGAGTGGGGGGAAGCAGAACTCCTAAGATCAAAAACTTGCCTTCTGTAGAAAAAGGTTTCAGGGGGTAGCAGTTTCTGCTTCCTCTGGATAGGACTCAATCGCTTCTTGAGTCTCCGGTATTGAAAGGTTTTTGCTGAAAAATACATGTAAAGAGGGAATTTGTTTTATCTGCCTTGCAAACAAAAGAGATTATTTTCAGTTTCTGTTATGAGAGGGAGAAGGGGAGGGGGGTGTCTTTCCAGGGAAAAGCTGTAAGATGTTTTCCTTAATTAGTTTAATTACAAAATGTACTAAGACTATTAGATAAACATTAGGCTGTTTTCAGGTTCAAAACAGGCAGATGTTAGCAGGATTAAATCAAAATACTTTATACGCCTTTGAAGATTTTTTTTTACTCAAAGACCTCAGCTCTTTTTTTTTCCTTTCTTTCCATAACAGCTGATATTATTAATTTTTTTTCTTTTGATTAAAATTACATCCATCTAACTCATGTAAGTCAGCTTTCATTAGCAAAGCAAGCAGGATTTGGCCTATGGTATCACATTTCTGGAATCTGATTATTTCTTTTGTATTCATCCATTCTCCCTGCTCTGATCAGATTCTAATTATAGCCAAATTACAGCCATTGTCTCAAAGGCTGAGTAACATATTTGTGGTGTTTGGGGGGAAAACAGAAGATGGCTGGTTTAAAAATAGGAATTATACAAAGTAATAGGAGTTGTTTATAATATTTTTTTTTACAAAATATGGCCATGGCAGGGAGAGGGTTTGCATCTTTATATCCAAATAGGAGAGAATGTACAGTTGGCTGAACTGAAGTTGTCTTTCTACAGCGTCCCTCAATATTAACGCTCTGTCACTTGCAATGAGGCACTGAAGAGCTAGGTAACTCCAGGGTAAAAAGTATGAAACATGCTGTTTTGGGACCTAATGAAGAGTTCATGGAATATGTTAACAGATATAGTATTGCGAGCACAAACATCCTTAACTATAACCGTTTTATTATCTGTGACTGACAACCTGGCATAAGTGCTTTTAAAGGTATGAATGTCATCAACCATATATTAAAACAGAACTCTAAGTAAAAACAGTAAAAAGCTATTTTGGTCAGAAAGGCGGTTTCCAGTGCTAACCTATTTACAAAGCATTTTTACTTCATCACTTTTAGAATCTATTGCTGAAGACTACCTCTAAGATTCGTTGATACCAGCCTGAAAACTACTCCAAGATACATGCAAAGCCAAATGAAAGACTTCCCAAACATTCTTGCATAGCAATAGATATTGTTTTACAAGAACAAGGCCTCTACAACCAGTCTAAAAGTGTGAGTTCATTATTGTCTCTGAGACTATCTTCAACAGCACCCACCGAGTAGACAGTAAAAACAAAACCCACAAGGCAGGCTGATGATGGACAGATAACTTCACCAAAAAAAATCCATAAGCTACAACAAACCAGTATATGGATAATGCCACAAAGACAGGGATACATCAGTAAAAAGTGAGCATTGTGAATATGTGCCCTGGTGTGCACAGCTCAGTGTGCCTACTTTTTACACATGGTAACCCTTTCAAAAGTCTTTGGTGAAAAAACACAAGCTAAAATCCTTGAAATGTTCTTCCTGTACATAAACTGAGCTGTGCAATTCCTGCTCAGAAAAGAAATGTATAAATATCTTCAGGTATTAGTGTAATGCAATGACCACCAGATTTCATTAAATGACTAAATCTATTAAATGATTAAGTCCTTGGGCACACCAATTCACATCAAGTGTAAACATACGGTGAAACACTTTTAAATCAATTACCTGATGATAAAGGAATAATCTTCTTACTTAAATGAAAGCAATTAATGTATGTCAGGGCTATGCATTTAAGAGGTTTCCAGGATCAGAACCACCCATTTGATAGTACCTAAACTCACACTTTCAGAAGTTAGATTAAATATTGCTAGCAGATGTCAAGTAGTACTTAAGCATGGGGAAATACTAAATAGTGTTTAGTTATTTATTTTCTTCTAAAGCATTTCATTCCACAGGAACTCACAACATTGTATTTTGCAGAACACTGAAACGCAGCCACTGATTTTCCTCCTGCCATTTGTTTCAGTTTCAGTAAGTGTGACACCAGGAGGGGAGCAGAAGTAGCGGTGCTGCTCCACTGGTGCTGTTAAGAGGTGACATTGTGGAGTTCTCACCAGCAAGGGTGAATAGCACATGAAACAGAAAAAGAGACGTTACAGGTGAGATGCCTTGTGGCAGTGTCTCAGCTGCTCAAAGTGACAATGGCTATGGGGCCAGGCACAGCATTACCATGCTGGACTGGGCACATAATCTGCTTGTTCTGAGATGCATGGACCACAAAAACTGAGACTTCTGAGTGCCCCAATGTATGCCAGGCCAGCTGACAAAGAATAAATACAGTTGCTAATTTAACCAAGAGCATTTGCAGAAATTGCATACGGGACCTGCCACATTTTCTTTGACTGTCTTGCCAACTAGGCCTATCTCCTGTTGTAGCAGGAACTGTGACCCTTGATCTTGCTCTTGGCAATGTCAAACAAAGGATAAATGAAGACTCACAACTATTCTCACACTTTCTGTCTCCTTTACTCCCTTTAGTTCACACTTCTATGGACAACTTTGTTAAATTTTTTTTCAGTATCATGGCAAGGAGAAGCAGATGTTACTCTCTCAGGTCCACACACTCTTTCTTCCTAAACCTGTTATCCATTCACCTCAACACAGGCCTCATCAACACCAGAAGTACAAGCACCACTATGGTGGCAGAACTAGGAGTCACCTTGCACATGTTAGCACTAAGAAGTCGCATCCTCAGCAGAAGAATGATGCTAAACACGAAGCATGATCTCAAGGGGTCTGGCCATGGGTCCCAGCTGAAGAGCTGTCTCCAGTGCGCCTTATGTCAGATACTCAGAACATGCAGGAAAGGTGTCAGAGCATTGCACTGTGGGCATGCTGAACGATGTGCAGTCCTAACTGATACTCATGCGCAGCATGACCATGCCCGTGTAATGCACAGTGAAACTGCATTACACATGACTTGTGCAAGAAGTCAAGTCTCGATGAATATGCAATGTACAGTCATTCTGTGGCAGGGCCTTAAGGCAGCCCAGTTAAATGGCAGTGACAACTGTGGGCGTTGATGGAGCACGCTGATAGCCATTTCCGATGAGAAATAATAGCACATTTCTGGAGCAGGTATAGCAGTCCATCCAACACGAGTTCAGTGTTCTCCAACACTGCAGGGCATCGTGTGGGTTAGACGCACCCAAGGTTGCAGCAGGATTGCTACCTCTCCCTTCTCAGTGTCCCCCTCCAGCTTTTATCCTAATTCTCTGAGGGAGTAGTTGCTCTTCCCAGCATGTGGGGAAGGGAGAAATTCCAGCCTGCTGCCAGCCCAGGATGAGAAACTTGTCAGATGCATACAGAGTCATATAGCTGCTGACAGAGTGCAGATAGAGATGAAGATGTCGTGAAAGTCTTGGGACTTTCCTCTGTTTCACCAGTGTTTGGCACCAAATCTTTCCTAAAGTTTCACTAGTGGCATCCTTAATTCAGTCAGTAAATCTACTTGACTGGGTCCTAGAGATTTTCTCCTCCCTGTCCTTTCTTTTGTCCCCTCTCACCCCATCTGCAGTTTTGGGTGTCTTAGCTAGGGTTTCACTGTATCCCGCCAAGCAATGTGTCCAGTACCTATGTCTATATGGCAAACATAAAATCAATGGGGGAAGAAACATTCACACTCAGAAACACCTCCAGGATCACTGTAAAAGCTGTGAAGATTTTAAAAGCTTTGGACTGCTGTAAAATCTTTGGACCTGTGTGTCTTTTCTCTGACCCATTCTGAGTGATGAACATTCCCTTAGATATAGAGAGATCCTTGTTCTACAGAGTCCCAGCCTTGGCTGACTGCATCATGAATGATGACAAAATTAATTTCCCTCCACAACCTACTACATAGCTTGGCTGTGTTTGTTACCACATCCTGCATCTTAGGTTTCACTGACAAGTTTAAATGAGTCGCATCCATATGGGATGATACAGAACCTTATCCTCAAGGACATCATATACACTATAAATGTATCACACTGAGTTTTTGACCCATGGTAACTTTTCACTCTCACTGTACTTATATCCCCAAACTGACTTCTGGAACTGTAGCTATGATTGACCTCCAGTGTACAGTCTACATATCATATATAATAGTCAGGAAATACGTTGAGCTCTCTTCTG
>NW_009734621.1:0-2247 GCF_000703405.1 Apaloderma vittatum | reverse complement strand
ACCTCATCACAAATTCTCCTTAACCTTTAATGTGAAGGTTCAAGTTCTTTGTCTAATGACAAAAGATCACTTTTAAAACCAGACCACTCCTGAATATTAACCTGGGAAATTAGTTTAAAATTCCCCCTTCTACTGTTCCCTAACCCAAATAATTGGCTGAATTGTTTAATTTCAAAATCTTTCAGAGTGGAAAGAAATGTACTGTTTGAGACTCCACACTAAACTTAAGCCACAAATACATTTTTACCATGACCATTTACAACTGGGAAGTGTGTGGTTTATAATGGAATGATTATGCAGCTTGGGATGTCATGGGCCTTCTGGTAAGGTGAGTAAGTAAGAACCGAGCCAGTCCTGATCCTTCATGCATACATTAGGCACAACTGTTGCAGTAAAGCAGCTCCCTGGCCCTTTGCACACAGTTTTACCAGTTCTGGGTTTTGTGGAATTCTTTTTTTAATAAAATATATGGTCTAAGGCCCAGCTTGAAAGAAAATTGCTTGTTGCTTGCTGAGTTGTATGAACTTTGGAAATATGGCAATAAAATGGACACATATGTTCTATTATTATTATTATTGTGCTTAAGGGCTACAAAAATAAATCATTCTCCAAGCTCACATGGACAAAATGAGCACTGCCTTCTGTGAGAGTCTGTGCTTAACATGTATGTGTTTACTTAGATGCATCTGTTCTTGATATCTCGTGGAAAAATCAAACACTGTATCTTATGAAAAACCATTGCTGAAGCATTGTTCAGAAAACCAATCCTAAAGCAGAAGTCCATTAAAAAAAGCTGAATACCTAGGTCTCTCTGCCTGGAACTCTCTTTTATTGTTATTAATAGATCATTTATCTTCAATATGGTTGGAGATAAAAATTCCTTTTTAAAGTGATGAAACGAAGAGATTTGCAAGTGCTGAAACCCCCTGATCTCCCCCTCTCTCTCATCACCTGATACAGGCTTAAGGTTTCACAGTTTGTAAAAATCAATGGGAAGTTCTCCCTTTGCCAGCAGCCTGGGCCAATTTAATAAGTACCTGAACAGAGAGGTGGCCTGTCGAAGGGGCAATCACCTTTCGCCTGGCGGGAGGAGCTGCAAGGGCTGGGACACTGGAGCACATTGTGTCCCCGTGCGAAGGCCTTACTTAATCAGCAGCAACGAGATTTCTTGTCTGAGTCCAGCTTCCCCACTCAAGCCTGACTGTAACTGGGAGGGGAACCTGCAAGGGGATGGCCAACTTCTGCCGCAGGATGCAGTTACCGGGCACAGGGGGACTTCATGTTTCCCGTAAAGGGCTTTCTCCTCTCACACTAGGACACGCACTTTGCAGGGAAACCCCAAGCAGCTGCTGGGCAATTTCCTTTCAACTCTGTCCCAACATTTTTGTTTACGGTTTTATGAAGGCAGCTCCGACTGCCCTTCTCCTCCTCTCCCTCCCACTTGTTCAAGTCTGTCGATACCCGATCCATGAACATTTGTTTCCTCCTACCCTGAAGGAGTTTTGCGCTCCACTGACCTCAAGTTCAGCCCCAGCAAGGCTGGCAGGAGGGCTCAGCTGGCTCTCATTTCCCTACTTGCTGCAGTCCCTTGTGTTGGACAAGCAAAACCAGTGTAATTCAAGCAAGGGGAACCCTTCCCTTGCCAGCTCCTCACACTGCCCTGGGCTCTGCTGCCAGAGGAAAGTTCACCCACTCTGGTCCTGGCCCACGGAGGTGAAACACCTACGCTCTGTCCATGGACACCACTGGTGCTGGGGGTGCACAGGCAGGTCCGGATCTTAACCCCCTATCCAGCTGCCCTTAACTCTCCTCCCTGGTCTTCACTGCTCCACGCTGCTCCGCACCGTGCTCCGCACCGCACCACACACCTGCTGCCTTGCTGCACCTTCCCCAGGTGGGTCCCAACCTCACGGCACTGCTGTGGATGCACATTGGTGAAGCACCAGGGGATGGCAGGGGCATGGATGGATGGATGGATGGATGGAGAGATGGCTGCATGTTTAATTCCCCTCTCAGCTTGATCTCCAGGTGGTTCCCCTCCCACTCTATATCAATACTCTTCAGCATCAGATCTCTCTTGTCTCCCCCTCTCCTTTCCCCGCTCACTACTTCTGCCTCTTTTCAGCAGCGACGAAGCCTTTTTTCTTAACCCATTCGGGCTGTCTGCTGTGATCCCTCGAAGATGGATTGAGGAGGGATTGGGAGGTCGGGGCTTTCTGCCTGTCATCAGCTGCGCGGCCCGGGCTT
>NW_009734620.1:19386-19586 GCF_000703405.1 Apaloderma vittatum | reverse complement strand
ATAGGACAAGGGGAAATAGCCTTAAGTTGCATCAGGGCAGGTTCAAGTTGAACATTAGGAAGAATTTCTTTACTAAAAGTGTTGTCAGGCATTGGAACAGCCTGCCCAGGGAGGTGGTTGAGTCCCCATCCCTAGAGGTGTTTAAGAGATGAGTAGATGTTGCATTGAGGGAACTGGTTTAGTGCTGTTGCTAGGGCTAA
>NW_009734620.1:0-19035 GCF_000703405.1 Apaloderma vittatum | reverse complement strand
CCCTCTGCCCTGGTGAGGCCACATCTGGAATATTGTGTCCAGTTCTGGGCCCCTCAGCTCCAGAGAGACAGGGAACTGCTTGAGAGAGTCCAGCGCAGAGCCACAAAGAGGATTAAGGGAGTGGAACATCTCCCTAATGAGGAAAGGCTGAAGGAGCTGGGTCTCTTTAGCTTGGAGAAGAGAAGGCTGAAGGGTGACCTCATAAATGTTTATGAATATGTCAAGAGGGATTATCAGGAGGATGGAGCCAGGCTCTTTTCAGTGACGTCCAGTGACAGGGCAAGGGGCAATAGATACAAGCTGGAACATAGCTGGTTCCACAAAAACATGAGGGAACTTCTTTTTCCCTGTGAAGCTGACAGAGCCCTGGCACAGGCTGCCCAGAGAGATTGTGGAGTCTCCTTCTCTGGAGACATTCAAAACCCACCTGGACGCATTCTTATGTGACCTACTGTAGGTGATCGTGCTTTGGCAGGGGGTTGGACGAGATGATCTTTTGAGGTCCCTTCAAACCTCTGGTATTCTGTGATTCTGTGACTCTGTGATTCTATGATTCTTTCTTGTGTTACTCAGCACGCTGGGACACTTTAATTAGCAGGGGATATTGTTGGGTGAAGTGCTTGCACCAGTGCTCTGCTCAGTGAGATTTCGGCCAGGAAGTACCTTTCCCCAGTGTGCCTCTGGTAATCCCATACCTGGGGAAAGCATGCCTCGCCAGCAAAGAGGGGCTTCTCTTGGCCCTCAGCAGACCTGCCTTTATCACAGATGGGTATGCTGTTACTTCTGAGCTGGACTCAGCCAGAAGAAAGGCTTTGGTGACAACTTCAGAAACAGCTGAGGAAAGGGCTGAGCTAACAGAGATGCAGGTATTCTCTCTCTTCCTCAGAAACAGCTTTTCTGCTTTTCCTGGACCTAACTAGATTTTGCAGCATTTTTTGCTCCATTTCAAGGCCCTTTGTGTTGCCCAGGCCTGTCTGACACTGCAATCTTCTGCTGCAGGCTCACATATCTACCCCAAAGTCTTCATAGAATCATAGAATGGCATAGGCTGGAAGGGACCTTAGAGATCATCTAGTCCAACCTCCCTGTTGTGGGCAGGGATGCCACCTCTCGACCAGACCAGACAACACATAGGGACCAAGCGGGAATCGAACCCGCGACCTCGATGTCGGTCATTGTTGTCAGCACCGCTGCTCAAACCACTGAGCTAACCAGCCCCCTTAGTCATGAAAGGAGAGGAAGGTGATAATCATTATCCCTAAAACCAGGTTGCATATTTTCAGTCTACACTGCATGCCTGTGGGATATCAGAATTTAATTTCATAAGTTTTACATATGCACGGTCAAATTTAATCTTGATAACACCATTCAACCAAAGGCGATATCACTGAACTCCTGTCTTGGGGCTGGAGACTGGCATTTAGATCACAAGCCAGCGAAACATTTCGCAGTACTAAACGACTTGTGTAACGTGGTGATGCAACAAATGACATTTTAATCTGTAGAGAGCCAGAGCCCCAAACACGTCCTTGTTCAAGATAATTTTATGTTGTTGTGCTACTACCTCTTTGGGAGAGCCATTGCTGAGTTATGTCCATGGAAATGAAATCTGACAAAACATCACTGCTCCCTCAGATGCGCTTTGTATACAATCTTTCTCTTGTACTGAATGCTTACAGCCTTCCCTTGAGCTGTTCTTATGATTCAAAATATAGAAAATTCCCTTTCAGTCAGGTATCTACTTTTCTTAGAGCAAATCCACAGAATGGCCTTGAGTCTGATGTTAGACAGTGACAAAGATCTCAGTGTGTAGCAACATGGGGAAGCAGACCTGAGGTGTTCAGTAACTAGCAAAAGACTGTGTTCATTGGTGTGACCAGTACCTTTGCTCTTCAGGCCTTCAAGTCTGTGGGCAGATCAAAGCACTTCGTGAAGTGAGACCTTTACAAACATGACCAGAAATTTTCAACATCTTACCACCTGGCAATATTATTTGTTTGTGGGAGAGCAGGAAGGACTTTGGCATAAACTAAATCCATTCAGTCAAACAAAGCTATTATGTTTTGAATATATCTCAAACCCACTTTTCTGATTTTTGTATGGCTTTGAAACACTTGTATGATTGTATAATAATGGTATCTGCCAGCTTGTTTATAATTATCCCTTGTATCCCTAGTATCTCTAGTATTTCTAGAATCCCTTGGTTCTAATGTGATATGGGGAAACCAACAGCAAACCCACACTAGGAACATCCCATCATCTTGTTAGCTGTGCTATGGGAGATGAAGCTGGAAGGAACTGGATGCAGCTCTGGAACTGCATCCTTCTCCATGCATATGGCTTGGGAAATCATATTCCAGATGGTTCACCGGGCTCACAAGGGCTGGTTGCACATGCATGCACCACAGGAAGTGATATAGTATCATTCAAGATTAATAAAAGAAGGAAAGCAAATAGTCCTTTCAGTGAGGCCCCTCCAAGTGCCAGAAACATGTATAGGATCATAGAACCATAGAATCATTTAGGCTGGAAAAAACCTTTAAGATCACTGAGTCCAACCATTAACTTAGTAGTGCCAAATCCAACACCAAACCATAACCATAAGCCCCATATTTTTTAAATACCTCCAGGAATGGTGACTCAACCTCTTCCTTCCTTGGGCAGCCTGTTCCAATGCTTGACAACCTTTTCGGTGACAAAATTTTCCCTAATGTCCAATCAAAACCTCCCCTGTCACAACTTGAGACTATTTCCTTTTATTCTATTGCCTGTTACTTGGGAGAAGAGACTGACCTCCACCTCATTATGACCTCCCTTCAGGTAGTTGTAGAGATCAATAGGGTCTCTCCTCAACCTCCTTTTCTCCAGGCTAAAAAATCCCAGTTCTCTCAGCCACTCCTCATAAGACAGGTGAGACAGCAGTTAAAGAGCTGGAAGCATCAGAACAAATAGTAGCTGAAAACCCAAGCTGCTGGAGGAGATGCTTGAGCAGACCCCAGGTGGGTTCCCACTGTCATAGCCCTTAGTGCTGGCTCCTGCCATGGTGCTCTGACAGCAGGCCAAACTGCTCTCATACACTCTGCCAAAGACCTGAGAGCGTACGCTCCCCAGGAAACACAAGAAAAAGCAAAGGGAACTGGCAAAATTCTCAGATTATAAAGACTGCTAGGATATAATACAAAAACACTGGAATAAACAGGGATGAAATTGGCACTCCTGCTTCATAATATGTGCCAGCATTTCTAAGACTTGGATGCTTGAACTTTAGCCCTGGATGCAAACTTCAATATAACTATGGTAAAGAGTATTTTTCAGGCCAATAACAATAGCTCATGGGATAAAGAGGAGTATTTCCCCTAACAGATTATCCTGATCTCCAGTGCAGCACTGAGTATGTTTTTGCAGGAAAATAGCAATGCGTTAGCTTTCCAACCTCAAACTCTACGTATACATCACTGCACAAGATTTGTTTGCACATGTTTTTTATAGCTTGCATGCTTAATTACTTAATGATTTATGGCTGTCATTAAACACTGCTGCTCTGTGTCTGAGAGTTTCCAGGAGCAAATGGAAGTGTCTTGGAATGGCTCCATCTCTTTGCCTGCTGAGGAACAGAGAGGTTCAGAGGCATAGGTGCTCCTCCATGTCCTTAATTTCTGCTCATTGGTGTCTATGGAGCTTGCACTCCAGCAGAGTGGGACAAGTGAGCAAGGACACACAGGAGTGAGCTAACTCCTATTTCATCACATCTGACTTAAACTCAGCCTTTTCCCCAATCAACACAGGACGCCCTTGTCCCTCTCACAGAACTCCTTCATGTTCCCATGCTGCTGTCTGCAGGCTTGGGAAAGCAAGTTTGGCAACCTCTCACAGAGGCTAGAAGAGCATTTCACAGAATCATAGAATCACAGAATCATGGAATGATAGAATCATAGAATAGTTTGGGTTGTAAGGGACCATAAAAATCTAGTTCCAATCCCACTGCCATGGGCAGGGACATGTCACAGTACACCAAGGTGCTCAAAGCCTCACCCAACCTGGTCTTGAACACTTCTAGGGAGGGGTTGTCCATGACTTCTCTGGGCATGTTCTTACAGTGTCCATCACCCTCACAGTAAATATTTTTTTCCTAATATCTAATCTAAATCTACCTTCTTTCAGTTTGAGACCATTACCCCTTGTCCTGTCACTACACTCCCTGATAAACAGTTCCTCCCCTTCTTTCCTGTGGACCCCCTTTAAGTACTGAAAGGCCACTATAAGGTCTTCCCAGAGCCTTCTCTCCTCCAGGCTGAACAACTCCGAGTCTCCCAGCTTATCTTCATAGGAGAGTTATTCCAGCCCCTTGATCATCTTTATGTCCCTCCTCTGGACACAATTCAGCACATCCATGTCCTTCTTATGTTGAGGGCCCCAGAGCTAGACACAGTACTGCAGGGAGAGCCTCACCAGAGCAGAGCAGGGGGGCAGAATCACCTCCCTTGACCTGTTAGCCATGCTTCTTTCAATGCAGCCTAGGATGCAATTGGCATTTTGGGCTGCAAGTGCACATTCGTGGCTCATGTCCAGCTTTTCGTCCACCAACATCCCCAACTCAATCCTGCAAGCTGCTCTGGGCAGGCTTGCTTTGAGGAAGGAGGAAGGGCAGCCCCAGGGGTGAGCTTACGCTGGAACAGGCTGTGTACAGCACTGCCAGTGCCATGCTGTGCCTGCAATGCCGCAGGCATGGATGGATCCTGTGGGATTTCACTGCTGGATCAGTGTCCCTCAGCAAGGGCTTTCTGAAGAAACACTAGATGGCAAGTCTTTTCAAAAACAGACAGTGAGACATTTGCACGTTGATAACATGATATACTTGAAGACTGGTGCAAGGTCAGAGAGTCTATTTGTGGAGGGTTTGGTTGTTTCGGTTTTTTTCCCCTGCTATTCACTGCAAAAGTTGTGAGAGTCTGTCAAATGCTGTAAGCAGCTCTCCTTCTGTGGTCCTCACTTCAGGGACACTTTGACAGAAAGACTCCTCGTTTCCACCAAGTAACTCTGCTGCAGCAAATCACTATTTGGGCTTATCTGAGCAGGTTGGATGTTTTAGAGCAATCTGGATATGAAAAACAGCTGCATATGTACATGGGCCAGGTAGTTTCTACAGAATATGCTGTGTCTACTAATCTTGGACTAAATTTATCCTCTGGCCCTGCTAAGGCGTAGTAACTTTCAGACCAGATCAAGCATGTTGAAACATCGGCTCTGAGAATGACAACTTCACTGTCAGGACCAAAGTGTGACAAAAAGCCCTTGCACCTTGCAGGTGGAAAGTTGCAATGCTGCAATTCGTATCCCCAGTGCTGCTGGCAGCACCCTGGTTCTCAATAAACTATGTCCTGCAGTGCACACAATCGTTTTTTCCTTTATGTTAGGACTAATCTGTATGCCATTATTTTTTTTCTAGTATTACCTCCCTAAGGATCCTTGGTACCTTGGTATGGATCAGCTGCCATACTGTACCATACTATACCATACCATACCACACCATACCATACCAGGCACTATACTTGAAGCAGATGACCTAATAACAGGTTGGAGAGGATCAGAGCCACGGTGTGATGCCCAGATGCAAGCAACCAGTAAATGAAGTACTCTAACAGCAGTAATATTTGGATGGCATATGACTTTTTAAAGAAGGGACTGAATCTCAGGAGTTTCTTGTTCAAAATTCCTCAAAGTTGGCCTCTATTCCACACTTGAAAGGCAGCTTACAAGGGAATTCTGCTATTCCAATGAATTATTTGAGTAACTCTGCAGTGCACAATGCAGTGTACTGCAGAGCTCCTCAGTCCAACACTTGGATGAGCTGGCTCCCAAACCAGAAACAGCACAGCTGCCCCAAACAGATGAGATGCTGCCAATATTCAAATTTATCTCATACACACAGTGTCATTGACATGAATGTTCAGCTGAAGCTTGCTCAGGACCCCACAAGGCACCATACCACAGCCACGCCTTCAGAATATAGACAATGCTGTGAAATAGTATGCTAACCTTGTTTTCAATCTGACTTCCTAAGGAAACTAGACTGCCATAGCAACAATGTTCATGTCTGTCAATCCCACACCCCTCTCACAAGTTTTTTAACCTGTTGGCTTCCTTGCCAGCTAAATTGGACAGGATTGGAGGCAGCACGGGTAATGGCATTAAGTGGCTACATAAAAGGAAGGAAACCCAAATGAATGTTCCCAGTGAGGGGAGGGCAGCACTGTGAGCTAACCTCCAGTGCTGGAGAGCAGGGAGGGTGGGTGAGAGAGAGACTCAGAAAACCAGGCTAGCGGTACGCTAGGATGGCTTGGGATGGAGAGTGTGAATGCCAGCCTTGGAGACCTAGACTAGGGATATTTGAGCAAACCTTCCTCCCACACATTTTAGCATGTTTCAGCATCCAATAACACCACTTAAGATAACAACATTAAAAGGTAGGGCCTTTTCACTACTTATCTTGAGCAGTTTTATTTTTCACATTGCTTTCACATGGTGCAGCAGAGCCAGGAGAGTCCTGTTCCCCAGCCACTGTTGTAAGCTGCTTCCCATCTCTGGTCTTCATGCTGCAGCAGCCAGGCCCTGTACTCATGCATGAACCTTAAACAAAACATACAAAATCGAGAGGCTGAGGAAGAAAAAAAAGCCAAGTTTCTAAAATCATGCATGCCTTGATATAGAAGACAGGGTTTACTCTGGATGATGTATAAGTGCCTGGACCACTCCTGCCAGGCTGGGACGTGATGTCTGCACTAGAGCAGGAAAAGCTGCGTTGTCTCTGGCAGCTGTTTCAGAAAAAGCCCAGAGGAATTCCTATGGGCCGTTTCTAACAACTTCCGAGGAAGGGAGAGACCAGAAGCATGGGGGAGCATGACCAGCCCAGCACAAGCCAGCACAGGTGAGACTCTTTAGTCAGTTTGCAACATTTCTCCAACAGTGTGACTGCAGCTCAGTTCAGGGGCACACCTCTGCAGCTGCGAACAGGTACCCTCAGGCTCCAGAAAGATGGATAGAGAAAAAACAATAGTGTAATTTATTCCATATCTTATTATCTCCTCTTATCACCATGAGGATGTAAATTAGTCAGAGATTTAGTAAGTGATTACGTAAGTATCATGTTATTTTTTTTTATATTTCCTCAGAGAAATCAGCAAAGTGTTAGAACAACTTGGCGTCCCTGGCGACAGGGAGGCTGGATTAAAATGATCTCTAAGGTCCCTTCCAGCTTAGGCCATTCTATGATTCTATCATTTATTTTCCAGGCATCATGGACTATTGGCAGTCGGGGTGAAGTCATTTATCATTTCACAATGATGCTAATCTGGTTAGCAAACCAAATGTCTCCCAAAAGAAAAAAGCAACAGTAAATGGATACGCAGTGACAATCAAAAGCCATGAGAGGGTGTGGAGAAGAAAACAAATTTGGTTCAGCCTATTGGTTTTCACGTTGCATTTTCTAGAGCTGCCTAAAGATTTTCTTGTTCCCACCCAGAATATTCTGTTGTAGAAAGCATTATTCAATGACAGAGAAACTGCACATTCACAGATGGAAAAGGTCTTGAGAGAGAGGGTCTTTGAGTGCCCTAAACCCTCAATCCTCTGAGATTTTGATAGTCCCAGAAGACCCATCAGGAAGCACACCTCCCACTGACTGTCATGGCATGCAACTCTTGCTGCGAGCAATACATGCACAACTGTTACAGTGAAAAGAATAATAGGTTAAATGGGAAAATTTGCTGCTGCATTCATTTTGAGTGCAACAATAAGACAGAGAAAAGGACCTGTTGCGGGGTGTGTGAAATCCCCTTAGAACGGCTTGAAGTATACCAGTGAAGTAGATACACAGGGTGTCTGGCCAGCTCTGGGTCCAATTCTCTTCATTGCTAAGTGCCCTCCTGGGAAGAAGTAGCTCCTTGAATTCCTGACTGAGCTGAGGCAAGGCTTGCCTGACATCTCTTCAACACTGGGCTTTCCCTGGCTACAAATCTGGGGCTTGAGTCTGGGAGTAGGCCAACACTTGTAATGCCTGTCTTAAACCTGAGAGTGGGAACAGGGCTCATTCTGTAAATAAAATGAAATTCTTTTCTCTTCCCAAAGAATATTCTCAGCCATGAGTACTCTGGCTTGTGACAGGCTGATAAATACCAGGAATCTCAAACTGCCAGTTTTATGATTTTTTTCTTGCAGCAGACAGCCTAACACACAGAGGGGATAAAAGACAATGCCTGAGCATAGGGTTCCAAAGGTGTCCAGCAAACAGCCCCTCATCTCTAAGAACTAAGCAAATACAGAGTCTCCCAAGCTCCTCCATCTCCCCTGAAAAATTTGTCACTCTTGAGCTGAATAACACCACCTTGCAATTCACCTGAGTAGACAACCAGCTGCAACAAACCTAACAATGTGCCTGCACAGTACACAGCGTTGCTCACGATAGCCCTGCTGCTGAAATACCCTTTGCCATGAGGTCTGAGGTGAGGAAAGCAGCACTGGCAGGCAGGCACCCCATCTGCAGGGAAATATTGGTCCAGTGAGTTTCCCTGGGGGCACCCAAGCCTTTCCAGTGGCTTACCCCCATCTAATCTTCAGGCTCCCAGCCATTGCTGCAACTACCTCACACCCCTCAGGCAAGAGTTCTCCAACTGGGGCCACTGGGAGAAAATAGGACAAAATGAACTATGCTAAAAAAAAATATGAGGAATGTCTTTCCCCAAGTTTTATGCCTGGGATTGCCCAAGGAGAGTCAGACATCTAGAAAACAGGACTAAACATCTAGCAACAATATATCTTGCATCCTACTAATCCCAGCAACCATTTTTGACTGCTAGCTGTCTTCTCCCTCCATAGAGAGCTGTCTCCAGGCTTCCTCTTGAGGTGACACAATCATTGCAAAACAAAAAAAAAAAGCAGTCATAAAAAAGGCACTTTAAAGCCAAACATCTAGAGGAAAATGTTCTTCTCTGCTATTCACTGGCCAAACTATCAGCACTTACTTAGAGCCTGAGAAACTGCAGCGACATCATGTCTCAGCTTGGTGGGGTTCACCCCAAAAGCTCCTTGCAAAGTGAGCTCCCCCACTTGTGGGTTCAGGACGGCTGTGGCTTCCTCCCCACACTGCGCTTCTGCTTTGGGTCGAACACATATTTGCCAGATTGCGGAGACATCATTTGCACCCATGACATCTCCCCCTCCTTCAATGCTATCCCAAAAGAACATCAAAAGAAGATGACACAAACAAACACCAACACCAACACCTACACACACCTGCTAACAGCACATCACACAGCACCATGCTGCCTGTGCACTAGCTCTCACTGCGCTTCTGCTTTGGGTCGAACACATATTTGCCAGATTGCGGAGACATCATTTGCACCCATGACATCTCCCCCTCCTTCAATGCTATCCCAAAAGAACATCAAAAGAAGATGACACAAACAAACACCAACACCAACACCTACACACACCTGCTAACAGCACATCACACAGCACCATGCTGCCTGTGCACTAGCTCTCTGTCCTCCCAGACATGGCTTCCAGCAGGAATGGAATAGCCCAAGCCCTCCCTTCTTTTGGGTTGCCACCAGCAAGCGCTGAGTGTGACAGGGGCAGCTGTACTTTCCGCCATGCTCACTGCAGAGGGATGACCCCATGGGTGCTGGCTGCACCAGCCCCTTGAGAATAGGCGTGGAGAAGTGGGCATCATACCATTCAGGCTGAGGTGGAGGTATCCATGGCAGAGGCCAGCTGAGTGCCAAAGAACTGGAAATTCTGGAAGTCTCACATGCCACAGGGCTCCAGGCAGCCCTCCCAGCTCAGAAGAGGGTTTGTGCATTGAAATATCAGACCTGGGAGCTACCAGCAGCAGATGGGAACTTCATCATTCTTCAGATGAAGCGACCATTCACTACAGACTTCTTGGAGACTGTGACATTTCTTATAAGCTGTCTCCTGGCCATCAGCTGGAGGTAGCACCATCAATGCTAGCCTGAGCTACATGTGATCCATGTACAGAATACCAGGTACTAAACAGCTATAGATTAATACAGTAAGGACTACTACTATGCTATGAGCATAGCGGTCCAGATAATTCTTCTCTTTAACTTTTTATAGTTCTGTAGCCAAGAAATTACTGCAACAGCCAAAACCCCATTCCGTAGGGCTGGAGTGATTTCTACATTAAGAGCCATGATAGACATCCTAGAGCATGCTTGGTTTCTATCTGTTGAGCACTTTCAGTCCCTCCTCTCCACTCATCTGAGGTGTTTAAATCTCGAGACATTTAAGGCCTAATCCAGCAACATGCTTTGACATGTGCTTATCCCTAACAGCACAAAAAGTTCTGCTGAAACCAGTAATAAGGGAAGACATTTGAGTTTCATTTTGTTTTATTTTATTTAAGGATACTTGGCTGATGTAGCTGGAGAAAGCAAGAATTACAAGAGCTATAAACTCACTCTATATATCTAGTTTATAGTACACTAACATTCGTATCTATATAGTTAAGCTGCATGAGCCATTTTGCTGCACATACCTGCAATTTGGAGGTTAACCACATCTAGAATGCTTCAGGGTTAGGTGGACATTATTTAAAAAGGCTTGAAGTGATTTTCGTTATCATAAGATAGTCTCTTCCACTGCATCATATAAACTGTGGTAGCTGTACAGTGAAGCAGCTCAAAAGCAGCTGGCTGTCATTGATAAGTGAACTGTTTCCCTTAAGTTATGGAGGGATGATGGACTGTATATAAGCACCCTTTAGATTACATTTTTAAAGATCAGAAGCACTACATATTCTTAAACAACTGCTAACCTCCAGCCAATGGAATTTCTTTGCAATTTTGTACAAATGATGATGTGTTTCCAACTTGAGATTTGATATACCGAGTTCTAGCCCCGAGCATGGTTCTGAAGCCAAGCTCTAACTTCCTGAAAATGAAAATTTGCTGTGAAACATAAACAAGCCGTTAACCATGACATGAAGAGTAGGAACAAGAGGTGAAATCATTCTGCTGTGATAAGAATATTTTTTTATCTGCAGTTGAATCATTGTTCTAGACCAAGCATGCGAAAAGAATTAGGTTGGTCTTACTTTCCCTGTCTCAAATTTGGACAAGTAATTAAAGTTAAGAGAAGGTAGACCAAAATTAGCTCAAAATGCCACCACCATATGATAACCCAGAGCACAGGCCTGCCTGTTGTGATTGAAATCTAAACCAGAATGGGTCTAGACATAAGATGGTTCCCATTGTGTTGAGGATTTGTCTGCTCTGCTTTCCTGACTGCTGAGTGCTTCTCCATCTTCTGGCAGAAATTGTTCCATGGTCTCACCTACGCCAGGGTCACATTTCTCAAAAGTTACCCACAGGCTTTCACAGCCTTGCAAAGACTCAGCCTGCTGTCTCTCAAAGGCACTGACACTCCCGCTACCATGCATGTGCCAGTCCAGACAAACACCCTTTCACAGTAACTCCAGCTGGCACTACAGCTTCCAGTTCAGTGTGTTGTATCCTGGGTTTGCCCAAGGGACACACCTGGGCTACTCGTTCTTTGCTAAGACAGTGAATTGCCTCATTGGGCAGGCTGAGATGCTGGTTGCAGGCATCTGTGTCTCTCCACAAGGCACAGCAGGAGCACAGGCAGGTGCCACTAGCACCTTCCCACATCCAGGCTACTTGTCTACCTAGATACCTCCAGAGACAGAAGGGAATGCTGCTTCCAACAGCTTTGACTGAAAGGCTGTCTCCCAGCCACTAAATGCTGACAGACACTCTCTAACCCCCTCTCGCTGCCCAGATGGGAAGGGAAAGGGAATAAGGCAGAGAGACTTACAGATTAGAAAGGAAAAATAAAACAGCTTTCATAAAACAATAAAAGAGAACTAATAAGGCACTAATAAAGAACTATATACAAATATATACAAATCCAACATCAAACCTGTACTCCCCCTGGCCTGATACTAATCCCCACTGATGCTGCAAAGCAGGTAACACCAGGGAAGCCCCAGGCTCAGCAACAGAGGGAAGCTGGGAACAGGAGCTGGACTGGGATCAAAGGCAGAAGATTGGACAGAGTCCTCCCTGGGCGCCGGCCATTGAAGAGGAAGCAAAAAGCAGCCTAAACTCTCGTGATGGCTCAGTTTTATACTGAATATGATGTATATGGAATGGAATGCTCTCGTTCATCTGTCTTGTCTGTTACTCTCCAGAGGTGCAACCTTTTACATCCCTGTGACCCCTTTTACTTCCCAGCATCCCCAGCTCAGCACACAAGATCCAGCAGTGGCCTTGGTCACTATAGGAATAAGCAAGAGCTTTTCTGCACACCAATCCCAGGCAGTGACTCTAAACATCAGGTGTTACCATTTCTAGTAGCAGACACTGTCCACAAAAACATGCTGCTAACTTCAGAAAGTGCAGGCTACTAGAAGAGACTGAGCTGAAAAGTAAAAATCATTGAACTAAATAAGTTCTATTTAGCTCAGACTAGGACAAGGACAAAAAACAGCTTCAGCTGCAGATCCAAGACAAATTCCCATCTTTGACACAAGCAGGAGGACTCCATGAATATCGAGTTTCCAGGGGTGACCAGGTGCCAACAGCTTTGTCAATCATAGAATAATAGAATCATGGAGTCATAGAATGAAAAAGTCTAGCACAGAGCCACAAAGATGATGAAGGGAGTGGAACATCTCGCTTATGAGGAAAGGCTGAAGGAGCTGGATCTCTTCAGCCTGGAGAAGAGGAAGCTGAGGGGTGACCTCATTAATGTTTAAAAATATGTCAAGGGGGAGTGTCAGGAGGATGGAGCCAGGCTCTTCTCAGTGATATCCAATGATAGGACAGGAGGAAACAGCTGCCAGCTGGAGCATAGGAGCTTCCGCAAAAACATCAGGAAAAACTTTTCGCTGTGAGGGTGACAGAGCCCTGGCACAGGCTGCCCAGAGAGGTTGTGGAGTCTCCTTCTCTGGAGACATTCGAAACCTGCCTGGATGCGTTCCTGTGTGACCTACTGTAGGTGATCCTGCTCTGGCAGGAGGGTTGGACTAGATGACCTTTTGAGGTCTTTTCCAACCCCTAACATTCTGTGATTCTATGTTTCTTTGACTGAATATGTTGGGCTGAAAGGGACCTTTAAAGGTCATCTAGTGAAACTCCCTGCAGTGAGCAAGGACATCTTTATCTAGATCAGATTACTCAAAGCTATATCAGGCCTAACGTTGAATGCTTCCAGGGATGGAGCCTCCATCACCTCTTGTCCTGAAGATATAGACAGGAAAACTGAAAATGACCCTGATGGCATGATGGAGTAAGACTCTCTTTGGTGCGAATGTGCCTATGTATGCTTACTTAGACCCTGACAGCAAGTTAGAACAAGTCACAAACACGAGATGGCCTGGAGAGAGCCTGCCACCCCCATCAGCAGTGTGGATGGCACCATGACAGTTTCCTGGGCCAGTGCAGCCCCTGGCAGCAAAGAGTCTGCACCTCCAGGAACCACCACAGCCCATCACTGCCCATCACCTGGTCCACAGGTACCACGACATGAGCAAGAGTTGAGCACCAGGAACATCTAATGCCTACTTGCAGCCTGCCGTGCCGTTTACTGGCCAGTGGGCAAGCAACTCCCTTCCCACTTACCTTGACATACTTTGGTAGCAAAAACCAGGGTCTAACATGGCTTTTGTTCCTAGCAGGGAAGTGAACAGCAGGCAGGCAGGAAGGCGTGCAGAGCAGACCAGAGCATGCCGGCTGCCTGCACTCACTCGTACCCACTCATCCTCCCACAGATGAGCAAGAATAGTACCTGATCACATTGCACATGTGGCTTGCCTTCCCCTGATAAAAGCACTGCAACTTTCAGCACAAATAATGCTTCAAAAATCTTCTTCCAGTGTCACAAATGACAGGCTCCTACCTCCCTGCATTTGTGAATGGCTGCTTCATTCCTCAACAGGACCAGTGCATACCCAGCAGGGTTCATCCTCAGGGCTGTGAACACATAACTGAACTGCATTTTTTTAGGCAGCCTGAGGGATATTAGAGCAAGAGACAATAGGACACCTCAGTCCAGTGAGATCTCCACGGGATCTTCAGTCCTTGCTGCCTTTCCTTGTGAGCTCCTTTCTCTTCAGGGTCATGACTATTCTTCAAAGGAAACACTTCTGGGTACTTGCTATGTGCAGCTCTGGTGATGTCAGTTCAGAAATGTCTAGGGCTCTAATTCTTAAGCTACCAAAAATAAACCCCACAGCAATCCCATATTGTATTTCTTACCTGAAAGATACAGTACCTTCAACTTCCCAGAAACCACAGTTCAGATGTGCAGCTGATGCACTTCTTCCAACACTGGAAAAAAAAACAACAACAGGGCCACGGAGGTGTGCAAGTCTGTAGGAGACAAAACAGGACCTCAGAAAGTTAGGAAGAGAGGATGGCCAGGCATGCCCTCTGGAGTTAGAAGAGTCATGAAGTCACGTTCAGGAGGTGAAGGACTTACATAGCCCTTAGCAGTCATGATCCACGTGCCAACAGAGCATGTCACCATTTATCTGGATGGGAGAGGGATGGACACTAGCCTTAAAGTGTTTCAAAAATAGCCAGTTTTGCTTAATAATCTCCAGTTCATGCTCTCCTTATTTACCCTCCCTCTTTGCCTTCATACATGCTCCTCTGATATGCCCTTAAGAGCTAATATTATCTGTGCACTGCAGACCTGCAGTCCCAATATTCTCCAGCCCTGTATAAAGGCTTCTTTTCAGGCACGGGAAGCAGTGCTCAGCAGGTATCTGCAGCTACACAAAGCCTGGCTGTGCTTGTGTCTTCCTGTTCAGCTCACCTTTCCGACAGACAAACAATTTCATCCCCTTGTAGGCATATGAAAGCATGAAGAGAGGATGACCCAGGCCCAGATTTTGTGGTTGCTTCAGGGCAGGCAGAGTGTTGTCGCCTCTGCAACAGTCTGGCTGCTGATGATTGCTGATGATTGCTGTAGAGCATTCTGAGATTCTTCCTGTTTCATTTTGTTTGATTTATTCGCTCTTTTTCACCATGATTAAACACTTTCATGACTTGCTGCACATTTTTAGTTCAAAACCTGAAAAATAGTACGTTTGCCGTACTGGGGGAGAGCACAAAGCATCAAGATAATCTTGCTACTTACTGCCCCAGTGTATGTGGGGAATGTCATCTCCTTAAACATACCTGCAGCTTTTTGACTGTCTGAAAACCATACAGCTTGGCCAAATATCTATTTTACAGCTATGTATGTCTCCTGGGCAACAGCCCCTACTTCTGATTTCTAACTCCAAACTGGCTGGTGGGAAAGTACAAGTATTATGAGGAGCTGCATGCTCTAGTGAATGTCTTCTCAATGTTCAATGCAGAAATATAGTTAGATTAGCACGTTTGTCCAAGGATTTTCTGACCACATGTTGGTTCATGGTCATCTCTTCTCATCTCTTCTCGTGGACCCTGAATGGTGCTGGTATTGTGGAGATACCAGGTTCACCAGCATGGCATCATCCTTTCTCTGTGGCTGAGCTGGGTTTTGCTCTAGGGCAGGCAAGACAAATTGATAGGCAGCATCATTGCACCCAACGTGCTGCAGTGCGTGCAGCTGAGGTTCAAAATGTATCTGTGAATCTTACAGCAGAGGGCATATTGAAGTGCAGTACCTCTTATGTCTTGTATAGTACTGGTATTTGCATGCTAGTAAACATCCATACTGTTGGGCTGATCACTGACTTTTTGGAAGACCTTTCTGGGTTAGCATTGGAAAGAGAAGGCCCAGGTTTCCAGTTCGGCTTTAGTCCTGCAGTATCTTCACGTCCCACGATGCCCTTACAGAAGTCTGCCTTGAGTTTGGAGTCCACAGACCACATGAATTCCTGATGTAAGTTTACCGGGAAGAATACTAACACGATTTCTGTGTTAGTATTTAATTCATTTAAAATTTGCTTATCTTTGTGCAGGATCATGTTTGCTGAGATTTAGGCCTTTGTTTGTATTTACAAAAAAGCTAGGAAATGCCTGTATTATCCTGTGGGAGACAGAGTATGTTGAAGCATGTCTGATTCTGGTGCTTATGTTCTGTGGAACAAAAAGTGCCTCTAACAGAACCAGGCAGGAAAGGTAGTACATGAGACCAGATAAGGACTATCCACAGTAAATACCAAGAAATGGGTTTATAACCTCAGAGAGAAAGCTCCTGCACTCCAAGCTCCCGTGACATAGCTGGTTCATCAACAGCAAGAAGAGAGGGATCAAGCAAAGTCAAAAACATCACAGACCTGCATGTGTGGAAAAGGAGAACTGATCACACTGGGAGAGGCTGGCCAAAATGGGCAGGTTGGTGAGAAACGACATGGTTTGCAGGAGCATGTACTGCAGGCTGCTCCTCCTGGCTGGCAGTGGGGCTGGCCAGAAACTACAGATTCCTGAGGTGCTCAGCACCAGGGCCCGACTCCGAAGCAGAGGCTACATTTGGGCCACCAGCTGAACTGTCATGAGACCATCATGTGAGCATCCAACCCCCAAATAGAGGAATCTCTTCCACCTCCCAAGTCAGGTAACTGCTTGTACCTCAGCTGAGTTCTTTAAAGAGGCTTCTCTGTGGCCATTTACACAAGTGATTCTAGAAAGTCCTCTAAAGGCGAGCAGTGCAAGGGGGGTTGGTGTCCTGCATGCAGTGGCAGCAGATCAGTGCTGCTTGGTGCCCTCTGCACTACACTGCTCTTCATTCCAACCAGCATGAGGGCACAACTTTCCCTGAGGCACTATCAGCAGTGTAAGCTGATGTTTAAAAGGACACTTTTTCAACTCCTTAGCATAACTGAGCCCGAGGATGTGTAAGAACCGGAGTAAGCTTGGCTGCTCGCTACTGTGTCCCTGTGCAGATAAACAAGAGGAAATGGCTTCAGATTGCAACAGGGTAGGTTTAGGCTGGACATTAGGAAAAAAATTTTCACAAAAAGAGTAGTCGGACATTGGAATAGGCTGCTCAGGGAGGTGGCTGAGTCACCATTCCTAGGAGTGTTTGTGGGTAACAAACCAAGTCTGCTATCCTCTTCACCCCTACATGCAGAAACTATTGCTACAGCTCATTAAGGTATGGGCTAATACTCAGATTTCTCTATCTTTGCAGTTTTTACTCCATAAATGTGCAAACTAAAAATATTGCACCTTAATTAACTGTACTTTTTTTCCCTGTTTTAATGCAATTGTGGTTGTCTCCAAAGAGAATGGTATTTATTAGACTACGACTGTCTCTCAGCTAAAGTTCTTCTTTTGTACATGCTCCTTCAGCACTGGACATCCCAACTTGTAGATATATACTTACCTTATGCATACTAGCACTGAGCCAAAGAGCCCTTAAAAACTCTCTCAAGAATTGCCACTTTTTTATCGTTAGATCAATAATCTCAAGTGCCATAATTTATTTTTTTTTTAAAAAAATATTTCTCTGATAAATATCTTTTGCTCAGTAGATTAATAATTGATATGCAAAACACAATTTCCCATGTCCTGAGCCAAAGTGTGAGCTAGACTTCACAGTTACAGGCCTTACACAGTGATCTTTTCTGGAAGAACCAGGCTGGCTCTCTGCCATGCCTCCTCGATTGTTTGTGCTGGAGTGTTTTGGCCACATGAAGAGTTCTCTGTTTCTTTTAAAAAACCACAGTAGCACACAGGAGAATCAAATCCTCCAAGTGAGGGATGGCTTATGAAAGGATAGCAATTACTTCTTTCCAGAACATTTTTTGGGGAAAAAAAGAGCCACAAGGTCAGAAGTTTACCTCTGAGTACAGCTTTTTGGCCATGAACAGCACAGATTCAACCCACAGGGATTATCACATTATTTCAACGTGTTAGTGCCAAGCCCAGGAACAATGCCACACCAGTCCAACTCCTACCCATAGAGCTGAACTCTCTGCACAGAGGAACTGGCACACTCAGGAGCGTGTTGTTCAGCATCACCCTTGCAGCAGCAGTTCACAGAGGCCTCAGAGGCTCTTAAACAGTGCTGTACTTACAGAAATGAGATGCAAGCACATTACCGAGACTTCCATTCAGGTAGTGGCTCTCTGTAAATTCCTGCTCAGGCAAGAGCTTGTCACACTGCAACCACAATAAACAGCTCACAGAAACCTTTGTTTAGTGATTGGAAAGAATAGGAGGGACATGCAGTCACTTTGAACATCCCTCTCCCCTTTGAGCAACCGTGCTGACCGCAGTGTGAGTCAGAGGTGAGTTCCTTCATGCAGCAGGGCAACCAGGTGATCAGGCCCAGTCAGCATAGGTTTATGAAGAGCAGGTCCTGTTTAACAAACCTGATTTCCTTCTATGACTGGTGACCAGCTTGTTGGATGAAGAAAAGGCTGGGGATATTGTCTACCTTGGCTTTAATAAGGCATTTGACATTGTTGCCCACATCATTCTCCTAGAGAAACTGACTGCTCTTGGCTTGAATGGGCATAGGCTTTGCTGAGTAAACAACTGCTTAGATGGCCGAGTCCAAAGAGTTGTGGTCAATGGAGTTAAATACAGTTGGCACCGGTCACAAGCAGTGTTCCTCAGGGCTCAGTACAGGCCCCAGTCCTGTTTAACATTTTCAGCAGTGATTTGGATGAGGGGATCACAGAATCACAGAATTGTTGAGGCTGGAAAAGACCTCTGAGATCATCAAGTCCAGTCCATGTCCCAACACCACCACATCGGCCAGACCACGGCACTAAGTGCCACATCCAATCGGCCAGCCCACGGCACTAAGTGCCACATCCAGCCTCTCCTTAAACACCTCCAGGGACAGTGACTCCACCAGTTCCCTGGGCAATGCATTCCAGTGTCTGATCACCCTCTCCATGAGGAAGTGTTTCCTGAGATTCAACCTAAACCTCCCCTGATGCTGTTTCAGGCCATGCCCTCTCATCCTGTCACTCGTTGCCCAGGAGTAGAGCCTGACCCTCACCTGACTGCAACCTCCAGGTAGTTGTAGAGAGTGAGAAGGTCCCCC